>NW_028277112.1:33197500-33390000 GCF_059951505.1 Python bivittatus | reverse complement strand
TGTTTGTAGGTGACCAAATACTTATTTTCCACCATGATTTGCAAATAAATTCTTTAAAAATCAGACAATGTGATTTTCTGGATTTTTTTTCTCATTTTGTCTCTCATAGTTGAGGTATACCTATGATGAAAATTACAGGCCTCTCTCATCTTTTTAAGTGGGAGAACTTGCACAACTGGTGGCTGACTAAATACTTTTTTGCCCCACTGTATTGTTTTCTGAATTCCATAGAGAAAGAATACACTCATCAAATGTAGAAGATGTAAAATTTTTCAAATGTTTTCAGTCCCTCCTTGTACTAAGTGTATTCTTCCACTTCTTTTAATTCAGATACTAATTACTTCAACATTTTCCTTTGCTTAATTTGTATTTTATTTTAGGAGGCCCACATCACGAGGATCTGCAGCCACGTTTTTTCCAAGTTTCCTGATTTTGTGCACCTTAGCAAAAATGCTGCTTTTGAAACTCTTTCTGATCCAAAATATAGTGGGAAAATGAAAGTAAGTAAATGAAGGGAAAGATGGAGTAGATCTGTTTCCCAGTATGTATTTTTCTGTTTGCATTCAGCATACCATTTGTGAAAACAAAAAATTATAACATTGTAATGATTATACAATTATAATTATTATAATTATTATAAAACTATTGTCATTGCCACTATGGAGACTCTAATCTAGAATTCCCAGGAAAGTAAAGTGGCAGTGACAATAGTTGGGTAGTTTGGGATCTGGCCATGCATATATCAAATCTCTTTCTTTTTACTAGCCTAGAAGGAAAAGAACCAGAATATGTAAAAGTACCTTAGTTGGATTTCTGACTTCTCAGAAGTCTGCAATAATACCTTAATAATGTCTCCCTTTATAGTGATAGGAACTCTGCCTGAGAACTGACACTGAGATCTTGTAGTGTATGTACAGTTATGCAGAAGCAGCACCAGCAAATGAGCAGTAGTGAAACAAGTGGAGAACTTTTTCTCGCCGCTAACAGCCAGGCATTTGGGCCTTCCTAAAACAACAGTGCAAATTATTTATTGGATTGCTTTCACCTTGCAGGTAACAGCTGCCCAGAAAGGATGTTCCTGTTTCCACCTAAGTTTTATATAGTCAATGAGTCATGCCACCCATACAGTCTTCTGCATTTTTGTAAGCACTGCACTACTTCAGGCATATTTTAAAACACGAAACTAGCAAGACACTAATAAAATGAAGGCTTCAATCAGGCACAGTTGCCCTCAGGAGATTTACTTTATTTTTAATGAGTCTACGAAAGCTTCAGCTGAGAGAAGGTTATAAAAATATTACAGAGACAGCTTTTAAAATTACATTTGATCCCAAAACTCAAGAATTTATTGCTGACTTCTGTAGGTATAACTTACATGAACAAATCGGTAACTGAAAAATTAGTGAGACTGAAATAGTTATCTGAGTAGGCAGGACAGTAGCAAGTTTGTTTTTATGAATTAGTACAATTTCTAAATTATTTCAGTTATCTGTCATGTACCTTCTTTGTGTCGGAAAATATTTTCTGTGTGAAATAATAGACTGGCTATCTCTGGTAGTTATTAAAAATAATGCACAAAGGTTCAGGCAGATCTTCAATAAGTTCCTTCAGTACTCTAGGATGCAGTTCATCTCAACATATTCAAACAAGTATTCCCTGATCCTCAGTCCTGTCCTTTCCTTGTGCTATTTGTAACCTGTTTGGTGGAAAACAATATCCAGTCACAGAAGAAGACAGAAACTTGCTATATATGATGTCCAGGAGTGAGGGAGTATTGGATCTAGCAGATCTGCAGATCTTCCACCAGCAAACTTTTGTTCCAACTCATTTGAAGTCCTGAGATAGAAAAGGACAACTTTGCAGAGGTGGAGGGGAGGGTCCAATGTGAGGTTTCCCTCTCTGGTATCTGAGCATTTTTCCCATTCAGAGGGGCAACCAGTAAAATCCAGGCTTCATAGGATTGTAGTCTTAGTAAATTAAGAGGATGCTTATTTGCTATTGCATCAATATTTATTTTATATTTATATATTTATTGGCCAGTGACTGAACAGATTGCAGATTTGAGGTTGAAATTCCTCTTTTGTGCCCTGCTTTTGCTGTAGATTTTCTATTGCCAGATGTGGACATACTTCTTTTGAGAATAACAGTATGACTATTATATGGAATGAGTTGGATTATTTGTTTCCATGCTAAAAGAGCATTGTTTGTGGACAAACTATTAGCATTTCAAGGCCTCTGTAGTCTAGGAAGCCAGAACCCACTGTGAATGGTACAGTAGAGGACAGTTGAAGCAGAGAAGAATATCCAGCTGACTGAGAATTGAGAAAAGTTCAAAGAAATTCTCAACAGGGATGTAGTACAGTGGATTTAAAAAAGGATGCTGTTCAAGATGTTTGTGGTATTTCATTTGCTTTTTAGCAATGTGTAGTCTGTGTGATCATTGCATGGTAGACAAAGATCAAATGATGAGCAAGTTATAATGTTACATACATATGGTTTGTGACTCTGACATTATTGCTATGTTGATGCTATTTTTGTTCTATGCATTTTCTTTTATTTAACATTAGATAAAGCCCTTTATTAGCCTAGAGAGGATTATTTGTATAATAAAGCATGGACAGCCATAAACAAATGCTGTGCTCTCATATTGGCTTGTAGTTCATAATATTTACAGAATGGAATCCTATGATGTACTGTCCGTGAGCAACAGCCATTTCTGCTCATTGAAGAGGATGGGATTCCTCTCCCTGATTTCAAAAAGTGCTTCAGAGGATCCATAAAGATGGAAGGAATGTGAGGGGATGTGGAGCAAGGTGAAGAATGGGATATCCCATTTTCTGAGCAGATTTGTTTCTAGCATTGGATGCTAGAATCAACTCCCTAGCATTGGATGCTCATAAATCATAAAATACCTTAACTCAGTTGATTCTCTTTTTTCCTTGGAAGTTCATCTTAAAAAAAGATGAATAGGTTGTTGATCCATTTCAGTGTCTATTTGTTAGCTCCAGCTTTGGAAATGTATAAAATACATAACTAGAAGGTTCCTGGTGATGATTTAATCCCTCCTGAGCTAATTAAAAATAACTCAGTGTGGTGGACTTCCATTATTTATCTTTCTCAATAAATATGGTTGTATTTAGGAAATGGGGGTTAGCAGCTATTTTTCCTACCTTTAAAAAATTAGAACGCCTAGCAAACTATAGACCTATTAGCTTGCTTAGCACAATCAGTAAACTCTGTACCAGACATCTGTATTGGAATCTAAGGGACAGGAACAAGAAAAACCTAGTGGAAGAATAGGCTGGATTCCAGAAGTGTGGATCTGTCTTTGTCCAGTGCCTAGTGCTCCAGCATTTAATTGAAAAATACTCCTTTCAGAGTCCTTTCTTTGTATGCAGACTTTATAGATCTCAAGTCTGCATTTCATTCCCTTTCTTGAGCCAAATTGTGGGAGAAACTGGAAGCTTCTTTGATTGATCAGTGCTTGCTATCTCTTATTCATATCTCCACAATGGTATGTTCCTAAAAGTCAGATGCAAACTCCAAAGTCATTAATCAAGTACTGTTACAACCCCAAAGTTGAGCAGAGCTTCTGTTAAACTTTTTCATAAATGCTATGATGGGCCTTCTATACCCCTCCCTCTGCGCCCCCCTCCCCCCAGTCAAAGAAACATGGATGGATGGAGTGATCATTCTGTCTAGGTTCTCTGTAGGACTCAAAAGAGCACGGGACAGGGGGAGGGGGAGTGGCTTTGCTCAGTATTGAAGAGAGGATCATCTGGAAATAAATTCTCACAAAACCAAACTCATGGCCTTTGCCAAGAGATCAAAGGCACACTTCTGGCATATAACATACTTGTGACATATAAAGGGAACACAGTTGAGCAGATCTCATGCTTTTAAATACCTCAGCTTGATCTTTCATGCTTCTGGCTCTAGCAAGCTCACAGCAACTCTGATCCCCCAAACACCCAGAAATATACTATCACCATTTAAAATTTCTTCTAATCAAAAGACAGCTTCTTCAGACCTGCAGCCCTTAAACTATCTGAAGAAAAGTCATGATGCAACTTCTTTATATAAATCAGGTAGGACCACTTTCCAACTTAGCCCCCCGCCCCCCAGAATTTGTCCACTCCAAATTCCTAAAAGCAGGTATCTCACTGTGTCTCTTAATATCATTCTATAACTAGATGAAAGTGGAGGACAGAGTATGGATGTTGATACTAAATTTTTGGCCAAGACAGTATTCCCAATGGACCTAGCCCCCATAATGTTGGAGGAAGATATCAGTCCCCGTAAAAGTGAATCTTGCTGGACAAATTACTGTATCACTTGGACTCTACCCCCCACTCCATTTACTCCGTGAACAGTGTATAATGGGGACACACTACCAAACTGATTTAGGCTAAACTCTAAACTTTCCCAGCACTGAACACCTAAGGTATAGAGCAGTGTTTCTCAACCTTGGCCGCTTGAAGATGTGTGGACTTCAGTTACTAGAATTCCCCAGCCAGCAAGGCTGGCTGGGGAATTCTGGGAGTTGAAGTCCACACATCTTCAAGTTGTCAAGGTTGAAAAACACTGGTATAGAGTAACATTAGTTGCATACTTTACACAGCTAAAGGGCTCTAACAATAGAAGGGTCTTTACTTTGGTTTGCTGCAGTATCATCACTGCTGTGATAGATGGAAGACACAGGAAGAACTTCTCTGAATATTTTTGCTGCTGGAATGCTGGGCAACTTGAAACTACCAACCACATCTTCCTATGCTGCTCATTTTAGACAGACACCCGAAGTACCCTTATTGTCCCACTATTCACTAGGTTTCCAGGTATCTAGAGCAATTTTAGACCTCCCTACAAATCTCTGACTCATAACATTGCCAAATTCTGGGCAGCATTGTACAAAAATTGTCAGGAATTGACAGCCAGCTAGAGCTAAAGAGGCTTGACACATGCCTAACTATTATACTGCTGGTGCTTACTTCCAGATATTTGGTTGTATAGCTTCTGTTGCCACAACTTAATTTTCAATTCATTTTTTTCTTGTAGGTTGCAGATAGCACAGTATATCAATTTACTATATTTTATTCATTAGTTTTAAGTTTTATTGAGCATGAAACTGAGCAAACTCAGGGAGGCAGTGAAGGACCGGAAGGCCTGGCGCAGTATGGTTCATGGGGTCACGGAGAGTCGGACACGACTTAACGACTAAACAACAACAAAGTTTTATAGAAGTTTTATGGCTTTTATTTTACCATCTTTTAGCTCTGTAGTCCCTGTTCTCATAAGTTCTAGATACAAACTGTTTTTATGTGATAGTTTTGATTCTGTTGTATCTGTATTTTTGTTTAATGCTGATTAAAGACCAAACTAAAAATAATTGTATTATATAAAATAGATATGGTAATACATTTTGGATGAGATTTAGCCAGTGTTGTTTTCCATTGTTCACTTCCAGATCCTTCAGAAACTTTTAAATCATTTCAGAAAAAACAAGGATAAAGTGCTTCTTTTTTCTTTTTCAACAAAGGTAAGCTATGTGATCTTAATATAATACCCAGGGAATATCAGCATCTTTCACCCATTATTGCTTTCTCACTTGAAATGATTATGCTTGGAATAATAGTAAGTGAGGCATCTTCAAATACTATACTTCTTTACAGGAGAACACTTTAATGTAAGAAAACCTTTTACATCATATATTTCTAATCTGATAACCACAAATCTATTGTTTGGCAAATGATCATATGAGGTTTTCTCCCTCTCTCAGAATGCTAAAATTTAGGAGCATTCATGGAAAATAATTCAGATTCAAGACCAATGAAAGGAAATACAGAATAGATATTAAAAATGTAGAATGCATCGCCATCAGATGTGATGAGGGCCACCAATTTAGATGTGTGGAAGATAGAGTTAGCAAGGCTTACTAGTTGCAGTGCATACTGCTCCTGAATAACAGGCAGAATATCTTATATGTCAGCTGCCAGAGGGTGTTAAAGTGGACTATCTTCCTGTTTGTGTTTTTGAAATTCCCAATATGCATTGTTGGCACCTGTGCAATACAGATTCTGGATTTATGAGTCTTTGGCTTTGATTCAGCAGGGCTCTTCTTACATTCCTTTGTTCATGTAATAAAATCAGTTTGTGTATATCATAACATGATGATCAGCATGTAGATGTGATATATTTCCAGCACTGAACATTTTTCTATAAGAAAAATGTGTAATATGTGAATCACCTGATAAATATAAGATTATATTGAACTGACTTCCTTGGAAGTAAATCCTATTGAATCCCATGGGATTTATTTCTGAATAATATATATAAGATTGTACTTCTAACTAACCCAAACTCTTTGGTCTTGTTTTGTGGAATTCCTGCTTTGCAATTTTTGGGACTTATGACAGGTCAATCAAGATAAGGCAGTAATAGCCATGTCATAAGTCCCAAAAGTTGCAAGCAGAAATTCCACACATAATTGCCTGGATTTTACAAATTCTGATGTAAATGTATCTGAAGTTTCTATATTAAATTAAAACCTTATTAATTTCATATGGTAGAGAGTGGGGAAATTTAAATTTTAGTACTAATGTAGTAAATACAAACAGTAGAAATTAGAAATATTTCTATTAAGCCAGTAGATACTTGTGAGTTTGGAATGATGATAAAAATTGAGCTATTAGTGGTCCTTTAATAACTTGATTTGCCTGGTAGTTGTTTTTTAATTGTTTAATTACTTGGTCTTACTCTGTCTTTTCCATTAGTTGCTTGATATTCTGGAACAATATTGTATGGCATCTGGGCTAGATTACAGAAGACTCGATGGAAATACAAAGGCAGAGGACAGGGTCAAAATAGTAAAAGAGTTCAACAGCATGGAAGAAGTTAGCATTTGCCTGGTTTCTACAATGTAAGAGAATACTGTGTCTGCTTCTGTCTAGGTAGAAATTTATTGCAAATTTACTGCACTCCCACTTGATTGATCTTGCGTTTTGTCACCTCCTTGGGAAGAAGCAATAACATTACTGTCTGCTATTATAAAACTGGGAAGTCGACTTCATCAATCAAAGCTATGAGGGTAGAAGTTAGAAATGAATCACATCCTTATGTATTACCATGTTTCTTTACTCTTCTCCCTTGCTGGGTTTAGTCTGATATCTGAAACCAATGATGAATATTGTTAAATAAATAAAAGTTTTATATTGGTTTTAGAATCAAAATAACTTTGCATACTTTTTGAAAGACAGTATCTTAAACTGTGTTTGAATGAAGCCATTAGATAGGTAGACAGATATACAAGTTCAAAGAATTAACACAAATTACAGCTATCATTATATTTTGTAGCTGTAATTAACTGGTCTTAGTGCTTAAACGTCTCTCACAATATATTGCTGATTTTACATTTCTGTGATTTAGTACCCAGAACTTATGGATTACCATTTTTCTTAAGCTAGTCTGTATCAAATGAAGAGACGGGTGTGAAGAACCTGCATCTTAGATAGTCTCCATAAGCCACTGTATATGATAAAGAATGGAAATACCATACTTTCCCTTGTACTGCAGTTCCTGTCCTTCCTCTACCCCCAGTTTTCTGTGGTCGGTGGATGCAACACTGATTTATTTGCAGCAAGGTTCATGTGAGAGACCAACTAATTCATCCTTTTCTCACTTCTCTGGCTCCAGTTTATCCTCTGCCCCAATCTTCTACCAAGGGCAGACATTTTGCTTTAAGACAAAGCAACATATACAAATAATAACATTGCTTTTATCCTGCTTAATGTAAGGTATCACAAAATACTGTCTTGTTCACTGAAGATTTTGGTCTCCTAAGCCAAATAACTTAGTAGCTTACAGACTTTGGAACACAGCTATATAATGTATTACCTCAGGAAAAGTAACAACTACTGTTTTAGGAACAGCTCATACCAAGTCCATCAGTGATTCAATAGACTGTAACAGGTTTCTGCTGTTTTCTGTTTATAGCTCTGATAGTACTTTTCTGAGGGCATGAAATGATGAGAAGATACCTTTAGTAAGAAGAGTAATCCTTTTTTTCCCACTGAAGCATAATAAGATTATTCAGCTAAGAGTTATTGTAGATATGAGCCACAGAAGAAACACGCTGACATGTGTTAAAGTTTTTAGAAACTATTTTAGACATATTCTTCTAGACTTACTCAGAAATTTTATTGCTTCAAAACATTTGTAAAGAAAAAGGACTCCGTACACTGCTGTGATTTTAAAACAGGAAAACTTATCACACAGTAATGGTACATTGACACATGCAATTTGATTTTCAGTCTCTGCACTAAAGACTGTAAAGCCATCTAAATGTGTCAGTAAGACTTGTCAACATGGAATAAGCTTAGTTGCAGGGATATCTGTGGGGTGTGTATATATATAAAAAAACTCAAGAAGATGCTATGAACCAGATGATAAAAACCCCGCCCCTTCTTAAAAGTGCATCACTGCCACCCATCCCAACACCTTCCCTGTGTCCTTGCTAAGTAGTTTAATATAAAAGTGCATCATAATTGCTAATGTGTTCTATTTTCACCTAATTTAAAAAATGGTGGAAAGGAAGTGTTGCATGAAAAGTAGAAGCATGACATTAAGAGCATTTAGATAACTTTGTCTCTTGAGTTTTTATTGGAAACTGAAATGCACATGGATGATGTCTCTTTCTTTCAAATGGCAGAATACTTTTTCTTTAAATAGAGCAATATATATAATATAAATGTTAATTTTTCTCCCTGTAAGTTGGTAAAGAATGAAAACCTTATGTTGTTGGGCAGCTATATACCTTAAAGTTATGATGCTACTATAAATACAGCTATGATTTTCCCATCACCAGGATGTGAATTATGGGAAGTGATTAGGCATCACCTCTAGTGCACTCAAATGGTTTTAGAAAAATCTTGATCGGCTAAGAAACTGCAGTAAGTTTGTCTATAATGAAGATCTGGATCTACATTGTATATTTGTTTGATTTTTGTTTTGTAGCCATACTTTAATAGCCACCTGATAATTGAGAATCTGTCACTAGTTGGTAAAGAAAAAAATCTTTATAATAGAACTACTGTATGTATAAATTGTTTTGTACTCCTTTATTTGTTTCTTACCCTCTGTATTTCTTCTGCTTATTATAAAGGGCTGGTGGATTGGGTCTTAATTTTGTTGGTGCTAATATTGTTATATTGTTCGATCCAACATGGAATCCAGCTAATGATCTTCAAGCCATTGACAGGTACATTCTAATGGTTTAAAAAAGTTTTATTTTAATGGTTATGAGATTCTTCTTTATTTTGACTCTGGAAATAATGGTTTTGCAGAGTATACAGAATTGGCCAGCGTAGGGATGTGAAAGTATTTCGGCTAATTTCTTTGGGGACTGTGGAAGAGATGATGTACTTACGACAGGTTTACAAACAGGTAAAGTTTTCATTATGTTTGTAATCATATTGCTTTCTTAATGTATTGCTATGTCTTGGCCTGTTTATTAAGGAGGGGAAGTCAACCAAATACAACTCAATAATCTTTAGCTTGGTTTTAGAGCTTTTGAATTCATTTAATTCTCATTCATAAAATTAAGCATTCCTGCAAAGTATGCAAACTCTGCCATTTATCCAAATGCTTTTAATAAAAAAATCAAATTTTATTTTATGATTACATCCACAGTTACAGCAGCATATTTGTTAGGATAGCCAAAGTGGCACAAGAGGGTATGCAAACTTTTAAGCTCTCAACAATTCTTCAGCAGGCAAGAGTTAGAAATCTCAGGGAATGTTCAAGCACTGAGGCCTGCAGTTTAAAGGGACTTTCAGGCAGAAGATTGTAGACTGTGAATGCAGTCAGTGGGAGATGTTGGCACTGTTTTCATTGGGATTCATGGACAAAGAATGATGGCTGTCCCATCCCTTTCTCCACCTTCTTCTACCCCAGTACTGAAAATACAAAGACTGTTAATCTCCAAACTCTTTCCAGCCATAGGTGAAGTACTCAGGCTTTTGTGTGAATTTAAGAAACTTGATAGTCTTCCTATCATATGTCACCATACTATATAAGCATCCTTAATGCCTTCTTAGCTCAGATGTGTTTTCTCTTGAGCCCCCAGGGCTACCTTGCAAACCCAGGAAAAGATGCAGTTTCTGTAAGGGGCAGCCAACAGGCAAAAAAAAGTGTCGACTTTGAATCTGAATATTGCACAGTATTAATCAAACTGCTTTTCTTATGCAAAACCAAATTGAAGCCAACAAGGATTTAGAGTGCAACAGAGGAGGAAGAAGGAAACACACCAGCCCAAGTCTGATTATCAGATGTGGTCCATGTATTTGACTTATGTCAAGAGTTACGATAGACAGCTTGACAGATTGCCTCTACGTTATCAAATCCTGAAGTATATCTCTGTGGGCTATTTAATTTATAACATATAATTGCAGGAAGGAGCAAGTGGAAAGGACACTTTTTTTGCCATATGTCTAAGGGGTTTTTCCTGCTGTGCTTTATAGTGCACAATCAGTGCATATCTTGAGTATTTCATTGGTCTGTAGCATAAAGTAGAGAGGAAGAAGTTATTTTGCTTCTGAAACATTCTTGTAAAGTGCAGGTAGGGATTACGTGATCTCACTGCAGACATCTCTCACCTAAGATATTTACTGTTAACAATTAAGGCTTTAACATCTTCAGTTCCTTCTCTTTCTCTTCTGTCTTCCAGTTCCTTTTCTGCTCCTCAGTTGGCATCCTAAAATTCCATGTCTCAACCATAAACTTGATATATTCATGCAGGCTGAGTTTTGATCCTTTTAAATCAGACTTCTGATATCCTCCAGCTATGCTGGATTTCAACTCTCATCATCCCCAAGTAGTATGATCCAACACAGCTGGAGAGCAACAGGCTGCTATGGATAGTTTCCAGTGGAAGGCACAGAAATGAAAACTCGAGAATACTAACCATATTACACTAACCATGGAAATGAGTGCTATTGTGTTCACTGGGACTCAGTACTGGGAAAGAAGATCACTGTCATAGAAGTTCATATATCCAGAATCTACACAATATCCAAATTTGTGAAATATAAAGCTTTTAAGTAGCTCTCAGTGCTCCCGCTTTACATGAAGTGGAAGCAGAATAATTTGGAACCTTCAAAAGTTTTTAGCTTGTGTTAAGATTATACATTTTATTGGATAAGATTATGCTGTGCTACATACATTTTGGCTCACTACCAATCTAAATATTTCTATATTTATACAGTATATTTTGGCTGTAATTGTTAAGGTTGGGCTTCAATAAAATGTATAGATAGGGGTGCTGTCTTTGCCATCTTACGTCAGAGGCAGGCAATGTATGATTCATCTGCTTCTCATGCTCCCTTTCCAAAGCCGTTCTCCCACAGACCACCTTGGATCAGAACCATAGTGATTAGGAGGAAGTAGGCTGTTGCTCCAGTCAAAGGAAAACCTAGATGATCAGTACATTGTCTGTGACCAATTACACGGCTTTTATGTGATCTAGCTTAAATAATATTTACTTGATAGTTAAGGATTGTCAGTAAGCAGGTGAGCTTTGTCTAAAATGTTAAAATCATTTGCCATTCTATTAAAATATTGTAAGGATGATGATGAGGTGTCCTTGCAACAGGTTTTTAATAGAGTTATTAATTTCATGTTATGCAAAATAATGGGAAACATCATGACATATTTTCCCTGTCCTGTCCTGTCCTGTCTGGTAAGTTAATGTGATAGAACAATAACAGCATCTGCCAAGGAAAATAAAACTTAGTATTATTTCCTTGTAGGATATTCTGCTTGCTTTGAATGAATCTGTTTCTGTATTGTAAATGTTTGGAAATTCTGCTATGTTGCTGCAGGAACATGCTTTTGAAATGTGTGTGTTGTTCTGTTTTAGCAACTGCATTGTGTAGTGATTGGAAGTAAAAATGCCAAGCGATATTTCAAGGCGGTTCAAGGATCCAAAGAGCATCAAGGAGAACTTTTTGGAATTCATAATCTTTTCAGGTTTCAAGACCATGGATCCTGTCTTACAAAAGAGATTCTAGAGGTGCTGTGCTTTTATTTGGGCTTTTTGAATATTTCGATTTATCCTCCCTATTTCTTATCATGTTGGTGAATAATATTCATTAGAAAATACAAAAAAAGGTCCACCATAATAAAATGACAGATTCTCATTTGGTGAAAGTAGTCCAATTTATTAAAATAGTATTTTTCCATTCACTTAATTTTAGCTGTGTACAGATTTACCCTACCAGGAAATGTGGATACATAGTTCTTTCCTTAATATTTATACTGGTTAATTGGTTTATTTATTTATTTTCTTGCTCAGGATGTCAGCCAGCCAATCAGCCTCTCTTCTGGGACAGTCCATTACATATCCCCTCTGTTTTTTTTCTTTCAAACTTCTATATTCCTTAAGACTGTGGGGATTTATGTGGAGGAGGTTGGGAAACTTAGGAAGCTCCCTTATACTGAGCCTGGTACTTTGGCAGTGGGTCTTTTCAGATCTTAGTAAATATGGCAACTGATATTCTCTATTCCTATCCCTTGATGTCAAATTTCTTATTAGGAATTAGAATTCAGAATGTTTATACTGTTTGCATACAATGCAATGACATACATAGAATTTGTAGACCAACTCAGGGACTGACTTACTATAAAATTGCTTTGCTTTTTTATAGAGGGAAGGCCAAGTAGAAGCCGGTGTCATGACAGCTGCTACATGGTTGAAAGAGGGATCCCGGCCTCATGAGGTAGAAATAGTAAATAATAATGTCATGAAACATATTGTGTAATGTTTTCGTAAATGTGATTTATAACATTTCCTTCTTAGGAATAAAATCTGAAGAAAACAGAAGGAATCAGAAAGCAAGTATTAGGAATGTGAGACCAGAATGTGATATTCTGAATGTCAATACATTCTGCTTGCATTATAATATACAAAATTTAATTTCTAGTTCATTTGACAGCTTTTGAGTCTGGCCCATGAAAATATAGAGCTGAATAGATATGATTAGTGTTACATGGCACTGCCAAATATAGCTTAAGTAGCACTAAATAATACAGGGATATCTCATAACAAAATAATAATGTGCAACCAATTAAGAGGTTTTTTTAAAATTAAATAACAAGTGGTATATTATGATGTAGCTATGGGGCTAGTGTAATAGATTGTACATTTGTTTTTTTTTTATTTTGTCTTTCACTCTCTTAAAATCATTATTGTGCTTGAAGGAGATCATTTTCCCTTACCACTAAAATTCAGAATTCAGAATATTCAGTCTAGCAATAGAACTGAGAATTCATGATAATATATTGGTAGCAAGTTATAGAAGTGGTTCCTTGAAATATATAGGATCTGATGTAGGATTCTTATTAGGAAATAACAACAACTTTCAAGAGCTATACCATGAGAACATTTGCAAAGTTTATCTATGCAAAGTTTATCTGAAGTAATTCATTATTTATATTTTGTTATTTTAAAAAGCTTCATTCTAAAAGGAAGCCTAGTACAGCTCATAAACAAGGCATGATAAATATATGTAGCAACTATACCATCAAAGTATACCATAAAATAAAGAATGTGGAGATCAGTCAAATGAGTGCATTAAAAAATAGTTTATACTGTATATTCCACTATTTCTGCAATGTATTTTCTTAAAACTAATTAAATTAAACTTCTAATACTGTATGTTATTAAAACAAGGCTTGTTGAATGGAATAGGATTTGCTTCCTTATTGGGCTAGAAATGCCAATCTAGATATCTTTGGTTTGGATAACTGTTTAGCACAAAAACAAAAAAGAAAAGAAAACAAACCTTGAAAGATTAGATAGTAGAAGCTGTGATGATTTTCTCCTTAGTTAGCAAATAACAGATAGTTTTTTTGTTGTTATACTGTCATCTCAAAAATTTGAATAGTTTCTAAGGATTTGTTTTCTGCAGCAGTCCATACCTGCTTAATATAAGTACAGGCTGGATGCAGATGTACCCCATGAATACAAGAACGCCCTGCCAAAGGAAATGTGAGAAGTCTATCTTTGATACTATCTCTTTTCTGTGAAGCTACCAATACGTTTCACTGTATCTCTCCACTCTTGAAGGTATTTTTTCAGGGAGCAGCAAGTGAAAGGAGAAATTAGAAAAATAATCCCTTTTCATCACTGATGTGTAAAACTAACCCAACAGCAGAGCTCTGCTGATTGTCAGTGTATATCCCACCTTATATTAAAATTATGATATGCTTTTAAACAGTGACAATTATTTTTAAGACAGTGATGTAGTTTTTAAAGACTGAATATTAAGAGTGATATTTCAAAAACATTTTAAAATTAGTGGCTTCTTTCATACAGGAGACAGAGTGTGATTATGAAGATCAAGATACAAAACCATTAGAAAAGGAAGGACTTGATTGTTACAGTGACTTCAGTGATGAGGAGCATGAGAGAAATTCTAAGGTGCAAGCAGTAAGAAACAGAAATTACAAAGCAAAACATACTAAAGTTCCACAGGAACAACTCAGTTTACTGCAGTGTGGATTTCCTAAACTTCTAGAAAAGAAAACTAGAACCGCTGAAGGTGGCGATCACACTGGTATGTCTATTCATGAAAATGCTGATCACAAATCTATGAGACAGCAATCCAAAGGAAAGTCCCAGAATGATGGTTCTGTGAAAATTGAGGACCAGTATAATTCAGGATGTAAGAAAACCTTGTTGTCAAAAATGAGAACTGAGAGACAAGAGAAGCATGGTGAAATAGCAAATAGTGGTTATCCCGTTTTACCATGCTCTGAGGAAGAAAAGGATCAATGTAAAAACACATATAATTCAAATAAAGTTGGGATAGTTATGGACATTGAAGACAACTCAACTGAAAATGATATTATCTTTCCTTCCCAAGTCCCTAATGGTCAGGAATCTATTAAAAGTTTTAAAGAGACAGCCAGAAACGGTGAAGTTTTAGCTGCAGAAAAAAAGCTTTTGCTTACACCATTGCAAAAACATTTGACTTCCAAACAGTTTTATACAAGTGTTCTACCTTTCAGTAAAATGAAACCATTTGAAAACATCCGAAAGATAACAACTATGATAGAAGTAAGTGACGTTAGTGATGAATCTGATGATATTGTGATGTCCAATTCAGGTAAGCAGAAATTCACCAGTACTGCAGAACAAAAACAATTCCAGAACAAGGAAGGAAATAAGTCTTCCAAAACTGTTGTTCATAAAAGCAGTTCAAGCAAGGGAAAAAGCAATGCTGATTCTCAGATTATAGAAGAATATTCAGAAGAAGAAGAAAGCTTTCCAGTGAAGACGGTTAATGCTAATAAAAAAAAACTAATGCTAAAGGGTGATAGGTGTGGAATTCAAATTAAGTCCAGATTCTCACCATACCTCAATTATCCTACTATGACACTGAGAACACATAGTAATTCCAGCAGATACCAGTCTTCTGTCAGAAAAGAGTCATCCTCAGGCCAAGGAGAAAAAATAGGATCACTGGATGGACTTTTTGGTAATTATATTTATTTCACAAAAGATTTTTTTCTAGAAAGAGTAATAACCATAAATTAAACACAAAAAGCTTTTAGTATTTTCATATTTTCTGCTGTTGATCTCTTACATTACATCTTCAGTTCTTCCTTAGACTTTTTCCTTAAGACTGAGATGATAAACTCTTCCTAGGCAGGGATTACATCTCTGTTATATGCTTAAAATCTAAGACACTCAATGTCATCAATATAGTGTCTTGTGTTATTTGGGAGGGATCAGCTCTGCATGGTTCCATTCTTGAGGGAGCAGTTACCGAAGGCAATGATGAACCATTGGTCATTGATACAAATCCTTCTTCCGGGTTTGATCTTGCTTCCAATGTTACTTAACTTTTACATGAACCTATTGGAAGAGATCATCTAGGAATCTGCAATGCATTAAACGTGAAATATTTATTTTAAATGTTTACATACTGCTCATTATGCCATTCATGAGGTCCAGCATTATACCTTTTATACAAAGTTAAAATTCAGCAAAACATATCCAGTGATGTTCTTATGAACTAATTGTATATTAGTCTGTATCACTTCTATTAAACCAGTGGCACATTTGACATCAAAGGCTAAGGTGAGTACACATTTTATTTTGGCATTTGATACCACTTGTTACAATAAAGTTGGGGCATGCCTTATCTTTAAGAAGATGCTCCACAACAGAAAATAGCTTCTTCCTGGCTAACTTTAAATGAATATTCACAGGATGTGATACAGCCAGGAGGTCCTTTATTGACACTGAAGGGAGAAATATGCTTGGGATTTTAATTAATACTGCAAATTGTGGATTTATCTTGTGGCAGGTTTAGAAACAATTACTTTGTAGACAAAAACATAATGGATTGTTTTGTCTAATAATTTTTACAACAAAACCAAGCATTGTTGATGATCTCAAGTATTTGATATTAACAAGTCAAGTATTATTTATGAGTAAAATTAACATTAAGGCTTAACATAAGTGGACCATTTGAGGCAGCTTTACAGTCTGCCTGAATTAGTCTAAACCTACTTTTGTTCAACTGAATTTTTCTTCTGTTCCTTAGTCTTTTTAATTCTGATGTTACTCTTTAAATCAGTGTTTCTCAACCTTGGCAACTTTAAGACCTGTGGACTTCAACTCCCAGTATTCTCCAGCCAGCCTTGCTGGGGATTTCTGGGAGTTGAAGTCCAGAGGTCTTAAAGTTGTCAAGGTTGAGAAACACTGATTTAAATATTCTTTCACTTTAGGAAAGTGAGGGAGGCAGAGGCTTGGTGGTGCTGCTTTTCAATGACTATGCTGGTCCTTTGGAATGACCTCTCACTAGCATCTGATTGGCTCTCACCCAGACTCCCTTCCAGAAGCTGCTCAAAATATAGCTCTTCAAGAGGGCCTTTGGGCCTTTGGTTATAGTCTGGTTTGGCTAATTTAATTTGTTCTTTATTCTATAATGCTTCTTCTGTATCTTTTTTGTAAGTTGTCAAGAGTCCGTACAGATTCAGTGGCTAATAAATGTAATTAATAATATTCTGCTAGAATATTTAATTTGAATATAGGTTGGGGTTGGAGTCGATGGACTGCATAGTACTTTTGTTGTTAGTACTTTTCTATAATCATCGAAACTGATCAAGCAGAAACAGTAATATGGGTTCTGGCTATGTTAAAATTGTGTATCTTTCACAATTGTGTATAACAAGAATTTTAAATGTTTTCACTAATCTTGTATTTGTATTGTGTTGTGCATCAGCCTGATTAATAATGATTAAAAGATAATATTTAATAATGATTATAATTAATGTTGGAGCAGATGGCAGTATCTAGTTCACTTTTTAAAAAAGCTAAGCAAGTTGGACAAGGTTGGAGACACCACCTAGAAATCCCTGGGTTATATAGACTAGAGTGAGAAATTTAAAAACAAAAACATGGAAGAAGACACTTCTCTATTGTTCCCATAAAAACAGCATGATCATATCCATGCAGTCGTTAGAAGTCAAGCTTATTACAAGGGAAATAAAACCTTTATCTTTACTAATGAAAGATAAAAATTGATATTTTTTCAAATTGCTAAATATTTAAATTTATAGATTAAAATGTACCTTCAGCTTTCTAGGATCTTTAGCATTTCTAAATGAATAGTAATTAAAATTAATCTTAGAATTTTGTGAGCAACTTAATTTTTATTGAGCATCTATATATCAATCATACTGCAATCTTAAACCTATACCCTCTGTATTCTGTTTTAATTATTAGATAATGTTGCTGAAGTTCCATATGTTCATTCAAATCAAGATGTGGTTGGCTCAAGCAAGGCTGAAAATCAGATGAGTCATTGGGCAGCGCGAGATGTTTTTGAACTACAACAATTTTCCCAGCTCCCAGCAAACATAGCAGTATGCAGAGCCAAGGTAAAAAGCAGGAGCTGAGAAGTGTATTTCTCTTGCTGTTGTTCTTTAACCTCGGTATTTTCTTTTTTAAACATGGCTGTTCATTGTTGACCGCTATGAGTGATCAAAACACGGTTACTGGAAGATGGTGCCTACAGCAGACTATTAACACAGTGAATATTTCTGTACCAAGGGAAGATTATTATGGAGGTTTCACTGAAAAATACTTATATGTCAGATATGCCAAGGATGTGCATTCTCATACATTATATCCTTTTGCTGCATTTTTTAAAAAGCAACAATCAGAATGGAACTATAGTATGCAAATATCCTCTGCATGTTCATTTCATACATTAAATCAGAAGTTTAAATCAATATGTTTATTTCTGTAATTTCCCCTTCCTGCATCTCTTTGTCACAAGTACAACTTTAGGACTTACGAGTCAAAAGGTTATGATTATAGCAGAAGCCTTTTTTTTTTTTGAAGAATGTCATACTTTATTCTTAAATGTGTATCAGCTGTCCTACTGTATAAACATGACAAGCCTGTTATATTTGGTTCCCTAGCTTTCTGTCCTTTCCTTCAAAACCCTTTTTATTCTATGTTCTTCCCCTTTGGTTCCTTTTTATTTGTCAGCTTTCACATCCTCCATCTAACTCACACTTTCCATAGAGTTTATCTTCTGGCTATGTTGGTAATTGCCACATCACAGACATTGTACTGTCAATCGGTTTCTTGAAACTTCTCCCCCCTGAGAATTTGCAAAGTTTGTTGGGGAGAGGGGGCAAAGTTAGTGGGGAGATCCAGTGAAATCCTGGGTCTTGAGATAGAATGAAGTAATTTAGAAAAGATTTTCAGTCCTACAGTGACAGGGAGACAAGTCTTTCCCTTTCCCTTTGCAAAAAATTAGCATAGATGTTTCCCACTGTATTCCCACAGAATATTATTGCTGTGAATTTCATCACATTCTGCCCTGAAGCAACAAAATTACAGGCACCTTAAAAACCCAGATTTTAAAGAATGCAGCTTGAAAAGCTCCACACTGATTACTATTACATGAACCACAATATAGTGAAAGATCCAGAGCCTCCCTTGATGTGGCCTTTGCTGACTTTAAATTAGAATTTGATTTGATTTCAAGGCCTCTCCTATGGGTGAAACTCAAAGGTCTTGGTGTTGACTCGAGAATACTGTTTCTAATCCAAAGGTTGTTGAATGATTCCAGGATTGGAATATGTTGTGTCCCACAGGACCTTCTATCAAAGCCAATTCCTGTACATAGGAGAGTTATGCAGGGTTGTATCCTTGCCCCTTCCCTATTTAATCTATACAAAAACTCATTGGCTAAGGAACTTTTAGACACAAGCTTTCATCCCCCCAGAACTGCAGAAACATGAATATTCTGCAATCCTTTATGCAGACAATGCAGCCATTATTTCTAGAATGCCAACTGGCCTTAGGCACACTCTTAACACCTTAGCATGCCACTGTAGGGAATACCAGCTTGCAATAAACTACCAGAAGGCCAAAATATTGCTGTTCACTAAAACATTCATGTGATGTGTAGTAGAAGGTCAAAGAGATGGAGCAGGTAAGGGCTTTTAAATACTTAGGTATGATATGTGCACATATTGACTCTATGGTCTTGCAGGCTTGAAGAAGATTTTCAGCCATTCTAATTTTTTTTTTTTCCCCACACTAAAGGTAGGGAATGTATCCCCACTGTGAGCTTTAAAACTACTCACAGCTAAATCTCTGGCTCTCTGCTTTACAGTTCCAGCTGTGGCCCTACCTAAGTTATGGGTTGATGGAAGTGGTGCAAACTAAGTTTATCAGAGCACTGTTTCACACCCCAAAATGCATACCCAATGTTATCTTGAAGTTTGAGACTGGCCAAAAGAGGGTTGAGTTAAGAGTTTGGCTATTAATTATTAATTATTGTCTCAAGTGCCACTGTTTCCTAGCTGGACTGATTCTGCCTCTCCTATCTGATAAATTTCAATCTTCATGGTTTTAAGTAATTCTAAAAAAAAACCAAAACTTTATTCCTGTGGCCTTTCTTTTGAGTACTTAACAGTTTCTTGAATTTACTCAGGTTAAGAGGGACATTAGAGAATGGCTCCTGGACACTGATACAGTAATCACAATGATAGAGGTCTTATTCCTAGTTCTACCTCAACCCAGTTTAACCATACCAGATGGAAACCAGCTAATTATATCAATAATTACAATTAAGGTTCTTTTTACAGCCAGATTCAATAGCTTTCCCCCAGCACTTTTAAATGGGAAATTTAGTAAGGTTCCTATAGATAGTTGAACTTGCCCTTGTGGTGAGGGTTCAATTAAATTCATCCTTCACATGGACTTACACTGTTCATTTTATAATGATAGCCAAAGAAGAGTAACTTTTCCTCTGTTGTCATATGCTCTGGGTTGACCTGAGGAATTTTATGTTGACTTCAGTTAGATAAGAAAAGACTTATTACTTATAACATAGCGAAGTTTTGTATAACAGCAGTAAATGTGCATAAACAGTTGGTCTCAGGCTTACTTTCAGTAATTATTTTCTATTTGTGTTTTAATCATTCTTTTCAGTTACTTCTATGATTACTACCCCTGATTAAATTGTATAGGATGATTTATGTATGTTGTCAAATTACTTTATTATAAGTTGAATATTTACTTCCCCTTTTAGGTTTAGATACAAATTTTATTGAATAATTTTAGCTCTAATAGTGTACTGCTGTATCACTTATTTTATTCTGTCTACTCAGCCATATTTGTACACTTGATTTTATTGTACTCTTTATTTTTTTCTTTATTCTTTATGCTTGTTACTGACCAAAATTAAGTCTCTCTAACTAAATGAGCCACATTTTATTCCCACATAAAGCTATATGGGGTGTCTACCAATTTCATCCCATTCTGTTGGAAAACAAAAATTTACAGTCTCTCTTTTTCTATGTTAGATTACAGGAGAACAAGGCTCAATTCTTTTAAATACAGCTCTCTTTCCTGCCTGTGATCAACCTTGAATCAAGCCTCTGAAGCAGATCAGGTTGCGTCTATACAATTTTAGTTCTTAGTTACAGTGTATATATAAAATATAGTAATGTATAATAGAGAATAATCAAAATTCATAGGATATGTGGAGATTTTCAAAAGCTAAGAAAGCAGAGGAAGCAAGAAGCTTTCTTTTGGATTCATAGACTGACTCACCTGCTTCTCTGACTCCACAATCCTTATTGTGGCCTTGAGATCTTCCCTTTGTGTTGATTCCTACTTTTCTGTCTCCTTTGTGATCTAGTTCACTCACTTCACCAGTATGGGAAACATTTAAATCTGTGATGTAGCATTTTTTTAATTGTTGTTTCATGCCAGTGGTTCTTGTTTGTGAGGCTATAATCATGTTGGACTCAGATGAGAAGCAAATTGCAGAATCAGAGTGGTTGGTAGGAATCATGTTTTGTTAGAGGGATATCTGTATCCCTCCATTTATGGAAGGAAATTCATGTCTCTCATGCTTTCTGTTTTTCTTTATTTATTGTGTAGGAGTTCTTAACAGGAAATGAAACCTCAATCTTGATGGAAAAAATTGCCTAGTGATTTCGTTTACCATCTTTACCACATACTTTAACAAACCTAATAATCTTTCTGCAATCTTTAATTCTATATCTTTAGTATAAGGCTAATTTTTATGTCCTCTGTTTACTTGTTGATGCATTGTTTACTTCCTCAGGGTGAAATGAGTGATTTTGAAATGGATATGGCAATGAGGGAGGCTTCCAAAGAGGAAATTATTGTAGTGATATGTGATTTCAATTAACATTACAGAAACTGTCATGACAAAGAGGTTTAATTTTTTTAGATATTTTAAGTGACTATGCCCTAGAACAGTCAGTCATGGAACCATCCAGAAGGGAAGCAATGGTGGACTGAATACCAAGCAATGCCCAGGATGTAATGTGTTGGTTAAATGATTAGAAAGTTAAGCACAGTGCTATAAGATTTAATTTATATTTAACATTGCCGCAGAAGCTTAGCATAGTCATATTTGACTTAAAAATAGCACTTTTCAAAAATGATGGTGACTTGTAAGAAGGAATTTGAAAAGGGAAAGTCAATAGGGTTGTTTCTAGAAGATCACAATAAAAAAAAACTTGGATAGAAGGAATGGCATAGGTCAGGAAAGTGTTATAAAGTCTAAGAGGTTCACAAGTTAACCATCAGTACTGAGGAGAACTAATTGAGAAAAGAAGGCTACTTAAGGAAATGGAAGTATTGCCAAATGAGGTTCACAGATTTGCACTAGAGAAATGCAAAATAACAGGATGCAAAGCTATAGAAATTCATATTGCTAATTATAATGTTAAAACATCTATCTAGAGCGGTGAACAGTCAATTACACTAGAGGAATTAAACTGAGTACAGAATTAGTAGAAAATGCGCTCATAGAGAAAACTGAATTAATTTTTGGTGTCTGTTTTCACTGTACATGTTGAAGAGCAGATTTTCAGTGTCAAAAGTGATATTTTCAGAAAATGGGTCTGAGGGCTAAAAAAACAGGTTCCGGTGCAGTGGGTTGGGCAATGGTAATACAATAAAGAATGGAAGAAGTTTCCAAAAGTCATGGGCATATGAGAATATTCTGTACTCTTATCATGTGAATCCTTCTGGTAGATTAACAGAGCCTACAGATGAACGTGGTAAATGTAGTAGCAAAGCAAGACAGGCTGTTGAGGGCCTAGTGTGCTGCACCACAGAGGAGGGGCAAGTGACAAAATGATGGCAACTAGGTATCCACATGGTTAGGAATGGACACCTAGATTGGTCATTGTCATACTGACATTTCCTGACTGGAGAGGAACTTGTCAGACAAGAGAGAAACAGGGTTCATGCTTTTGGATGTTTAGTTTTACATTCTGAGTGAGGAGCAGTGCTGCCATTAGTCCTTTTTCTGAGAAAGGAGATATTATTATTCTCATTTTTCAGTTAGGAGACTCCTGCAGATGATAGTTGGTACTATGACATGCCTTGTTTCACATGCAGAGGGAGCTAAAAAAAATCCTGAATAAGGATGAGATGCAGAGATAACTACTAATTGGCCACCCCTATTTAACAATATATGTTATCATCTCAAAATGTTTAGCTGAATATTACACCAGAGATATGTTATGCCCAGTTTAATGTAAAACCAAGGGATTCTTTTTATTTAGATGAAACTCTAAGTACATTTGTGTATAAGCACATTTGTGTTTATGAACCTATAGATAAATTTGTCATTGCTTAATATGAAGGTTTGTATACTTTTAAAAATAGATCAAGGGGCAACAAGTAAATAGTTGTTCAAAATGTATACTTAGGGTCAAAAATAATAATTCTGTGGGGGAGAGTTAAATAAAATATGCATATTTTCAATCTCCACCAACGTTTTATTATGCTTGTATTACTGTACTACTAACATTAGAACTGTGTTGATGCTAAAGCCATCAAATCTTGGTTAATCTTAGTAAATGGATGTTGGAGATTTATTTCCTTTAATGTTCTTTTGCTTTAAATGTAGGCTGCAAACTCATAAAAATCAGCAAACATAGAAGTAATTCAAGCTTTTTTGGAGTCAGGGGAAACATGGTTCACTTTCCAGGCTACTTTGAATTGAATGAATTGGGTCCCTTAATTAATCTCCTAAAAACTATCTGTGTTAATTGGCAAAAACAGCTTCTGGGGAAAAGTCTTTAACACCTTTCAAAATTACAAGGAGATATGGTCCACCTTGCTTGGGTGGGACTGCAGAAATCTGGATGAGCAGTACATGGCAACAAAGACAAAATCTATAACTTGCCCAGATTTTTGGAGCTGAAATCTGGTAGCCCTGTATTTAGGCCCCTAAGCGTAAGCATATACACACCAGAGATAGCCTTGGTAATAAAAAAAAAAATACTTTGCCATACACACATGCGCACGCACACACACACATACATACAAACAGAGAGTTCATATAATTGCATTGTGCATTACAGTTAATTTGTTGTTTTAATGCACAGTCACAAAATGTATACTATGCCCCTTGGTTATATAGCCTCTTTTTTCTGTCAATTGCTTGTTTTCAACTTAAGTTTACTTAAAGTTTCACTGAAAAGAAATATACAAAGATACCCATTGAATTGAGGATTACTCACTATGGCAACTGAAATGTGACTGAAAAGGGGGAGGATGTATTTTCCCCTCAGCTTCCTGCCAGCTGTCATATTCAACTTTTGCGGTATGAATCCAGTCCAAAATATAGACGGTGATCAGTGCTAAGAAACTATATCTGTATTTTTATAAATTGGTACAAGTATCACACTATAAAAGAAGACTTAATCCCTTGAATTGGATGACAGACACTTGGCACTCTTGACAGTGTTTGACAGAGAAATAACAGGCTGCTTTGTAGTAAAACCTGGATTAATGATAAACCCCTCTTTATGTTATTGCGATGTGTAAATGAGAAAAAAAGTGTCCTTTTTCTGCCTAGTGCAGGTTTAAGTGCTCTGCAGAATACTGTACATAAAAAAACTAGCATTATTAAGAACTTCTTTTTCTGGCTCTTGGGTTTTGTATTACAAAAGTACTTTTCATCAGGCACGTAAACAAAAGGCTTTGTTAGCTGCATTAGGTTTGAGTACTGAGCATTTGTCCCAGACTTGGGTTCAGCAAGAAAGCTGAATATGGGAGAAGAACCCACGAATTTCCGTTGAACTTTTTGATCCATGACAATGAAAAGCTGTGGTTTCAAAGAGAAAAAGAAAAAAAGAAACCAGAAAAACCTCTCAAAAGCATGTTTTCATATAAACTTGAATTTTTCCAGAGTGGATAGTAAGGAGATAAGCTGTATGCTTTAAGTCATGTCAGTGATGCTAGTTTTAATCTTGCTACTGTACTGCATACTCACTTATCAACTACTTTTCCCTAGTTACTTAGTTTAATGATAAATTAGTATTTTAATTAGGCTTTTAATGATAATTTGTTCATTAAAGAATTTGAATTTGTTAATTAAGCTTTTCTTGAATCTTCTTGACAACTATGACTAAGTTACAAATGTATGTTAGAATAAGTAAGTATAGCTTTACTTAGGGGTGTAGGAAAGGAAAGTAATCATTTTAATCTTGACTTGATTTTCCCAATCTTTTGGTGATTATTAAAAGCCAGAAAAATAGAGAAAGATTTGCCCTTGACTTAGCTTCTGCCATGTTTACTTTTTTTTTTTACAATATTTTATTGAGATTTTAAAAATACATATTTAAAAGTTAGAAATGAAAAGGAAAATTCGAAATACAAAATATAAAGAAAAGAAAAGAAAAAGTGAGGTAAAGTAAAAGAAGAAAAGATATGAAAAATCTTTTTCATTAACTTTCAATCTATCTCTGGTCTTAGAAATAATAAAGCTATCATACTGTAAGTGCTAGTTTTTAATACATTAAATAGGAATAATTCTTTGTCTAAATATATCCCATTACATTTATAATCTAATCTTCAAATCCCCATGTAAGCTTCACCCCACGTGCATTTTGCAAATAGTCCATCAGTGGTTTCCATTCTTTAAGGTAGTATTTGTTTGAGTTTTCTTTTAATAGGCAAGTCAGTTCGTTATTTTCTGCCATATCCATCAGTTTTAGCAACCATTCTTGTATTGTTGGTAGTGTCTGGGTTTTCCAAAATTGTGCATAAAGAAGTCTTGCTGCAGTAATCATGTACTGAGTAATTCTAATAAGTTGTTTTCCTATTTGAAAGTCCATTATCCCCAACAGGAATAATTCTTAATATTCAATAATTGTTAACTAATTAACAATAGTTAATAATTTAAATGGAATCTGTATTTGTAGTATGCTCTGCATCAACCTTTGTATTTGAATCCAAAATTTCTTTGCAATTTTACATATCCATCACGTATGGTAAAATGACTCCTCTTGTTGGTTACATTTCCAACAAACGTTGGAAATTGTCCCATACATCTTTGATAGTCTTTGGGGTATCATATACCATCGATACATCATTTTATAGAAATTTTCTTTCAAGGTATAACATAAAGTAAATTTTAATTCTTTAGACCACATATTTTCCCATTGCTGCGTATGTATATTATGACCAATATTTTTTGCCTATTTAATCATGCATTCTTTAACTTGTTCTTCAACTATTTCTTCTCTCAACAATAATTTGTACATTTTTGCTATTAAATGTTCATCTGTTTCACATAATTGGATTTCAAATTCCGATTTATTCTGTTCAAATCCAAATTCTTTTTTATCAATTTAAAATTTTTCTTTATATTGCATATAAGAAAGCCATTGAAAGGTATATCCTTCTAAAACCAATTGTTCTTTTGATTTAATTTTATATTCTCCTTGTTCTTTTTCTAATAAGTCTAATATTTTTTCCAGACAATTCCTATATTGACTTCAGAAGCACCTTTTAAACAATGGCAACGTGACATCTCTAAGTTTATATGGCAAGGGAAAAAAACAAGAATGAAATACAGTGGTACCTCGGGATACGAACGCTTCTACTAACGAACTTTTCGGGTTACGACCAGTTCCAGCCACAAAAATTTACCTCGATGTGCGAACTCTGCCTCGGGGTACGGCCATTTTTCCACCCTGACATGTTGTCCGTGGCCATTTTCCCGCCCCTGACACGTCCGCGGCCATTTTCCTGCCCCTGACACGTGGTCCGCGGCCGTTTTTCCGCCACGCCGCGCAGTGCCCAGCCGTTTTCCTGCCGCGCCCGGCTGTTTTCCTGCCGTGCCGCGCCCAGCTGTTTTCCCGCCGTGCCGCGCCCAGCCGTTTTCCCGCCGCGCTGCGCTGCGCCCAGCCGTTTTCCCGCCGCGCCATGCCCTGCCGTTTTCCCACCACGGCGCGCCCGGCCGTTTTCCTGCCGCGCCACGCCCGGCCATTTTCCTGCCGCGCCGTGCCGCGCCTGACCGTTTTCCCGCCGCGCAGCGCGGCACCCAGCCGTTTTCCTGCTGCGCAGCGCGGCGCCCGGCCGTTTTCCCACCCCTGATTCGTGGTCCGTGGACGCCAGAACGGATTAACGGTAATTACATTGAACCTTATGGGAAAATTTGCTTCGGGGTGTGACCAAATTCGGAGGGCAGAACGGATTAACCGGATTTACATTGAACCCTATGGGAAAATTTGCGTCGGGTTACGACCAACTCGGGATACGTCCAGAGTCACGGAACGGATTAAGTTCGTATCCTGAGGTACCACTGAATAAAGTTTTACAAGATGTGAAAGAAAGAGGTGGTTTGGGTCTTCCTGATTTGAAATTTTACACTGTTTAGTATGGCTTAAAGAATGGATTACCTTGAGAAATGAAAACTTGTTAAACTTGGAAGGCTACAATTTGAGATTCGGATGGCATGGATATTTGTGGTATGATAAAGTTAAAGTTAATGTGGACTTTAAAAATCACATTAGAAGATCTCTATTAAAAGTTTGGAATAAATGTAGACCACTTTTATGCCATAAGATGCCGATGTGGACCTCTACACAAGAAGCTTTCTATAGAACTGAAACAAGAGATAAAGATAAATGGATGAGCTTCTGCCATATTTACTGATACTTTCTTATATATACTATGCAAAGGATCAGAACGTCATAAGTAGGTTGTAGCGGAATAGGATTTGATTTCATTTAGTAAACATTTTAAGGAAGGAAAGTGAAGAACTAAAGTATATTGTAAAGTACATTGCATCAGACCATTGAATATGTACGGTGTGTATATATTGGACTATTGGTCCAATTAATTCACTAATACTTATATTGGCAGCAACAAGCCAAGGTTTCAGATAAATCTTATTCAGTCTCACTTGATTCTTCACTCAAGAACTTTCATTAAGAAATGACTTCCCCCTTCATCACAATAAGTATAAACAATTTTAATAAACACTTTCTCTTAAAATACAACAAACACTCTCTTCTTCGCATATGTCATCTCTTATCTATAAACAAACTCTAAAACCTCATTGTTCATTCCTGGTCAGCAAAAGTCCATTAAGGGTTACCAGAGATAACAACATATCTATTTTAACCTTGATCAAATAAACCAACTTTACATTCGTTTCTTTTACTTTTAACAATCTTGATCTTTTTGTATTTCTTTCCTTTACTTTTAACAATCTTGACCCTTTATCCCGGAAGGTAAAGTCGTGGAACTTGATTTTTTCTCGTTTGTTCTTTGTCCCTTCTCACAAAATTCTTCACAACTTTAACAAGTTTCTTTTGTAAATTCAGTATAAGAAAATTATTCAGGTCACTCTTTTGTTTTGGTAACACATCAACCAGTTTCATTTGTATATCAAGTGTAGCATCTCCTTCCACATCATTCCCATAGCCCGTCATTTTTATATCCACTTTCAAATCAGACTCAGTCTTGTCGGGTAAAACTTCTTCCTTTTCCATATCACCTTCCAAACACAGTCTGTCTATAATGGCATACATTTTTAAAATTAACTTCTGGATTCATTGTTCACAAATATCTTTCAATACATCCAATGTTAAAGTATTCTGCTCCATTCTGTATTAGTAAGTTAAATTTAACTGCTCTTCTCCTTTAATTGTAATCTTTAATTCCTTCTGGTTCCCTCTAGTGTCCAGCCTTCAAAATCCCACCTTATCATATATGTTTTTTCAGTAATGAAAACAACCACATTTTCCCATGGGAAGGATTCTTATAATTAGCTTCAAAATGAAGGAAACTCACCCAGTGGGGTAAAACTGTTATGAAGGTTCCTAATATTCAAAAAGCAGTTAACAAGCAATTTCCAAAGATAAGAAAGGAAGTATGTGAACCCTGTGTCCTTTTTAAAGGCACCGAACCGCAGTTTGGACAAAGATGATGATCTCTGCCGCACTTCTTATCACAAGAAAAGGTGGCATGTGAATAATTGTAAACAAATGAATAAAAACTGTTCTATATAGCCAACTATGTAACAGCCACAATTCAAGCCTAGCTATCAGCTGCCTCAACATAGTTTTTAGTTTTGTCTTTTGTTTTTGCTTTTGATTACTATAGTTTTATTATTGCATAAGCTTTGTACAAAAATATAAAATAAAAAATATAAATGCAAGGAATAAGATACAGTGTAATTAAAAAGAAACATTGTAAAATGAAGTGCACTATAGCATTGCTTTGCACTATGCATTGTGCACTGTTACATTGTAAAATGAAGTGTGCTCTCCCCCTTCCCTTCATTTTTCCCCCCAATCACTAATTCCTACTTCGATATTTATACTTTACTTTAACCTTTTACAGTTGTTGCTTATAACTAATAGGTACTTTTTTCAGTTGTTCTTAAATTAATTTCTTTCCTTTCTTCAAAAGCCATTTCTAAATCTCTTAGCTGATCTTGCTGGGTATATTGTATTGCATGTAAGGGAGCCATTCCTGCCTGACTTTGGTTAGACTTCTGTTGTAAATATATACAGTCAATTTCTCCATTGTCACATATTCTCCAATTTTGGTCTGCTAGTCTTGTATCATTGGCCAGTTTCTCTTTTCCAGTATTGTGCCAAGTGTCACTGTCAGCATATATCTCAATAAATTGTGATACTTTTCATTTATACCCTCTGGAATTATTCCTAATAAAAATATTTGTGGTTTCAATTCAGGTTTTATATTCAAAATTCCTAGAATGTTTTCATGTATTTTTTTTCTTTTTTGCTGCAACACTTAATTAGGTTCATACTAGAAGAGTTTTGAATGAATTCACTCTTTCTGTTTATAAGAATTACATATTTTAGTTTGCAACATTTTTCCAAAGACGGCCAGGAAGGTAACTAAAGGACATCTATTTATAGGAAAAATGTGGGGAAAAAGCCAAGATGGTGAAGTGGGTAAAGGGTTGGATTATTTATTTATTTCTTATATTGTATGCTGCCTCAGTCACAGAAGTGATTTGAGACTAGTCACACTACCCCAGTCTAGCCTCTAGGAATCACATGAAGGGAGATCCTGATGTAAGGTGCTTGAATTTCTAAGGAAAAGGTAGGATATATTTTAAATAAATAAGTACAGGTATAATTAATTGGTATATAAAGATAAGAAAAAATAGGGTGTTAATTTTGTGAACACTGCAATCCAGTACATCAGTGATAAAAGAAAACAATTGTCAAATGACAGAGTTAGGTTTGCAAACAAAAGAAATGGTTCAGTTTATTAATACACACACACACAGACACACACACATATATAGTTTTCATAGGAAAAATATGAGCTGGGAAAAAAAAGACATTGTAAGAGTTGTGAATGTACCCACCTTGACAGTGGACAGGCTCAAACAATCCCAGATGCTCAAACGTCCCCAATTCATATCTAAAGGGAGAGATATTCTTTGTCACAGGCATAGAGAGATATCTCAGCACAGCTCCCTCTGCTATGTATAGAGTTTTTTTTAAGATAAAAATGTAGTTGAACTAGGGGGAAGGTGGGAGAAAAAGAGTGGACAGGACTAGGAGGTTCACCACCTCCTCAGCAGCCTCTGATTAAGGTGGATCTCCCCAGAAAACTGGAGGTAGTCCAGATAGATGGAGCAGAATAATTTTGCTTCAGAAAATGTTTAACTCTAGAAATGGTAAAAATCTACCCACAATTTTGCATTAGATTCTTGTTTGATTTTTTCTATGTGGTGCTAATTAAGCTTTATTGTCTCTTGCTCTTATTTACAAATTAGGATACTGAGTCTGTACCTCAGCTTTGTTTTCCAGCCTTTAGGCTGGACAGAAGAAAAACTATTTATTTATTTATAATTTTCTGCATATCTCCCATCTCTTCAGGACAAAACATTCAGTGGTAGCACAGCAGCACCATCATGTGGTCTGCCTGGCTCAGTACATATACTTTTTGTATTTTTTTTTTTAAAGTAAAGTGGATTTCCTATATCATATCTTTTCTTTTCTAAAAATAAAATTTGATTTTGTTTATGTCCTATGAGATTGATTTATTTCCTCAGGATAGGTTGACCTCTCGTTCCAAACCTCCAAGCTACATGGCCAGGAGTTTGCATTATAGTAATTCTTCAATTTTTTAACCTTCATTTTTACCTTTTAAATACCAGGAAATCAAAACATATTGTGACAGCTAATTTCACACTGGGATTTGACGGAAAATGCCAGGTGATGTGCCCTTGGATAGTAGGTGGTGGCAACAGAACTTGTCAAGCCACCACTCCAAGGCAAGAGATGAGACCAGGGGGCTTCTGGGACAGTTGGTTTGAGACCGTCAGCATTTCATACAAGAGGCTCAGCTGTTTTGCTACAGTAAGATAAGCATCTAGAAATTAATTAAAATGATTTTGGAAAGGCATTGACATTCAAGATGTCGATCTCAAATTAATTATCCTTTAGCAAAGGTTCAAACAGCTTGGACAGCTTTTTTTTCCCCCTGATTTGAACTATCAATGTTGCTCTGAAATTTGCTGATTTCAAGCCCTGTTTAAAATAACATCAACAAATTGTTACCTAATATTTTCACTCTTATATAATACTATTTGAAATGTTTGAAAATGTGTTGATCTTTATTTCTTGAAAGTCATTTGTGAACACTTTGCAGATGTTAGCTTGATAGGCTGTCTTTCTTTCAATGTTTGACAAATTCAAATGAACCCAGTATCCCTGCATAGCAGACACAGTTAGTGGGTTTGTTTATCTAGCTGTTTTTTTCTCCCTCCCTTCCAATACTACTTCAGGGATAATTTATGATTGCTTAAGCTTATTCTGCCTTTAGTCTGAAATATATTCTGTTTACAACTTTATTATTTAGCCTTCGGGGAGAAATCTAACAGTTAATTTTGAGAAGTGTCTTTCAAGAAAATACCAGCTTTGCAAGCACATTTGGCAGTCTTTTTTTCCCCCTTCAATTTACAGATCCCATCTGTAATAATTTATTTGTACTAAAAAGAACAGCATTAGTTTTAACAATTTTATTCCCTTAAAGACAAGAAAGATTGTGGCTTCTAGTCTACTTACAAAACTTGGCTATTTTCCAAAAAAATTTTTAAATGCTACTTTTCTGTTTAACAGATGTGTGGGTTGGTAGTGTTTAATGAATAAGGTAAATAAATGACCATTCTGAGGTTTCAGAATTCTTTTAAGAAAGATATGATTATTTAGTATATTTGCTTTCCATTAATTCAGCAATGAGATATTAATATACTTTTACATTCCTCAATGGCTTATCTAAGACTGTAGGAATGAGGAATTGCTATCCTAGTAAAATAGGATTTTGCTCACTAATACCTTTTGATCTACAGAAAATCAGGGTTATAGAACCAACATCCAGCCTAATCAGATTAGTTAGGTTTTCCCATTGTGCCATCTTGCTGATTTTATCATTCTTCTTCTCTGCCTCCAGGAGAGGCAGTACTGGACCAGATGGATCAATAATGCAACTTGTTGTAAGACAGTTTCACATGAACTATTTTAATGATATAAGCCCCTTTCAGCATCTGTGAAATGATAACTGAGGTCCCAAACAAGATAATCAGGGTACTAGTATATTCACAGAAATTTCCTTTGGAACTCACCATGCTTCTTCCTCCACTGGCTTTTTACAGATTTAAAAAGATTTTTTTTAAAAAAAATGGGTTAGCTGGCATGTTGCAAAGCAGAGTTCCAACCTCCTGCACTATCTTTATTTTCATTAATGCCTTTAGGTCCCAAATGGAGCCCACTTGCTTTCTTTAAAAATAAAAATGATATTGTCTGCTAGTTTGTTTTGCCCATCTGCCCAGAAAAAGTGTAAAGGTGTATAGTAAAAGTAAAAAGGTAAAAGACCATCCTGGAAGAGGGAGTGGGACTAGAGATGGTGGGAAGCAGCATTTTGTTAGTGCCCACCTCCATCTGCCATTTTTCATAGCGCCTGCCCTATGGAACAGCCTATCCCCTGCACAGATCTGAAGGGCCCCTACCATCCAGAAGGCCATTAAGACCTGACTGTTCTCCCTGGAATTGGGCCAGGATGGGAGTTGAGCCCAGCATGTGTATATTTGGGATAGAAATGTTATGGTGCCCTGTTTGTGTTAAATGGTTTATTTTTTTGTGTTTTGTTATTTTTGTATGTTGTGAACCACCCAGAGTTATGTTGTATAAGATGGACAGCCCTAAACATCTTTTAAATAAATAAATGCACTTCACAGAAAGATATACTAAGGGGCAGAGATAAGAAAGAACTAAATGATCAGAAACAAATACAAAATAAATGCAAGTAATATATTGAGCAATCATATATAATGTTTGTTACATGGGTGACACAGGATGACAGAAATCTGAAGCAGAGCCAGATTAGAAGACAAGGTAGCATGAGCATGACACGGCTGTCAGAAAGAAAAGGTTCTGAAACTAATTAAATCAGTATCAACAGTAGTAATTACAAAATTATGTAAAAAAATATGGGATCCCAATGAATGGACAAAAGATTGGAAAATGCCAAATACCACCTAATAGTCCTGATACTACATGCTAGCAAAATTTAGTTGGAAATTATGCAACAGCGAGTGGGCCTAATTATGAAAAGTTAGCTGCCTGAAGTACAGGCTGGTTTTAAAAGAGGAAGAAAGACCATGTTGCAAATCTTTGATGGACCATGCAACAAATGTGAATTTCAAAAGTATGTATATTTATTCTACACCATCTATAGCAAAGCTTTTGTGTTGAACATGAAAAATTATGGAAAAGAAATGGGAGTTCCAGAACTGATTCAGTTAATAAAATAATTATATAACCACCAAAAAACCACTATCAGAATAAATTTTGGAGTCACAGTCCAGATCAAAATTGAAAAAAGTGTGTGGCTAGGCTGTATCCTATCCCTATTTCTATTCAATTTCTATTCAGATGCAGTTTTGAAGATTATTCTCCTGGCAGATAAAGAAGAAGATATAAAGCAGCTTATCTTAAAAGTCAAAGCAAAAAGTGAAAAGGCTAGATTTCAACATCAATAAGATTAAAGTAATGACAGCAGTTTGAAATGGTGGCATCAAGATAAAAATTGACACAAAAGGAAATTGAATCAGCCCAGGATTTTATCTCCTCTGGTTCCAAAATCGACAAAACAGGAGGCACTGGACCCAGAATTAAATATGGAATATCACTTGGGTACACTGCAATAACTAGCATGGAAAAGATCTGGAGAAGAATAGGCAGTATATATTAAAAATCAATATATACCAACTGCAGAAAAGCAAATGCTATTGTTTCATTGCCTGTGGCTATGAAAGTTGGACAATAAAAAAGAAAAGTAGACTCCTTCAGATTATGAGTTTGGAGACAGCTATTGCATATACCCTGAAAAGCAAAAATAACAAAAGAGGAGAGTTTAGATTGCATCAAGCCAGAAATCCTACTGCAAACTAAGATTACTAAGCTAAGATTGCCTTCTTTAGGTCATGTCCCCAGTTTCTGGGAAATAGGATAAAGATGCCCTTGAGTGAAGCCCAACCTTTGGTGACTACTTCTATACAGTTCTATTTTATTTTATTCCATACAGTTTTATCTTATTATTAAAAGAGATTTACTACTGCCTTCTTTTACGATGCTTTTTCAACTTTACAGTTTGATCAGCGGCCCCCCAATTTCCCAGATAGTCTACCATCAAATACTAACCAGGCCTAATCCTACTTAACATTTAAAATCAGCTAGGTGTCAACAAGGTCTAGTGTAGATAAGTATTGAAGTCTAAATTGGGTTGGTGTTAGTTGAAAGTAGTTGGGGTGAAAGGCTAGAAACCAGGAGACTATGAGTTCTAGCCCTACCTTAGGCACGAAGCCAACTGGGTGACCTTGGGCCAGTCATTCTCTCTCAACCCTAGGAAAGAGGCAATGTCAAACCACATCTTGCCAAGAAAACTGCAGGGACTTATCCAAGCAGTTGATACTGACTCGAAGCGGGGGAAAATGAAACTAACCTAGACAAGATGTGTTACTCTGGATTCCTACAGGTTCTTTAAAGATGCAGTTTAAGAAGAAACTTCAGTTGGTCTAAAATGTAGCAGGAAAAATATTTCTTCAGAATGTCTATTAGTTTATATTTGCCAATTTTGTTCCTTCTGTTTCTTGCTTGTTTCAGAGATCAGTTTAAAAAGCTGATATTAAAATAGACCGATTAAATGTTGGTCCATTTAAAGTCTTAAGTTGTATGAAAAATGACTTTCTTCATATGGACCAGCCCAAATCCTAAATTTCTATACCACTACCATTGAAAGTATAATGAGCGGGGAAAAGGAATGTTCTCTTTCCAATGGAAGTGGCAAACTGAAATGTTCACAGATCAATTGGGCATCTCGTGATGTAAGGTAGATTTTGGAATTGGCAATCATTCCTGTTTCATCTTCAAATGTCTTTATGATAATTTTAGTTTAATTTTACTTTTTGTGTTTAATGCTACTATTTACTTTTTTGTTTACTATTACTATTCTTGTCTTTTTAAGGTAAGTTTTATTCTATTGTATTGGTTATTGTTTACTGTTGGTATGCTTTATGAGTAGCACTTGCAAAAAAAAGTGGGATATAATTGTACATAACTGATTTCTCAAAAGCTACCTATTTCTTTTTCTTCCCCCTTTGTATATGAGTTTGGGGAACAGCTCTGCTCAGTTTCATTGCAAAGTAAACATTAAGTTCTCATAATTGAAAGTGATAACTTTTCAGAGTGGCTAAGGTTTAGGTGACATGTTAACACCGATTAAAAGTCAATAGTCCAACTTCCCAATAGAAACATCAAACAGATGTTGGTGAATCCTGTGGTAATAAGCTCAAAATCATTTTGTCCTCTGATAAGAAAATTTATAAGGAAAAAAGCAAGCATAATATGAGAAATAGTGCAGGATAAAATAAGATGACAACTATTAAAATATTTTATTTCAAATTTGGTTTAGAAAAGCAGAGAGAGTCCTGAAGACGTTTCATCAAGGAGAAAAAATGTGAAGAAGGATCATTTAGCAAGTAAAACCAGCAGGCCTTCTCTTCTTTATATTACACATCCAGTACACCAGAAGCAGAAGGGGATCCACCAGATAGACTCAATTACCTTCCTGCTTGGAAAGACACCTAGACAAATCCGCAGGTGAGATTACAATGCTGGGTTGTAAAGTTTTAAGTGACCTCAGATTTTCTGAGTTCTGTTTAAATTGTATTGAACAAGATTTTATTCCTGTTCAAGTTTTATTTGGAATCATCACTCATTATATTTTGCAAAGTGTTTAGAAATATTTGTCGTTACAATTATAGCTTTTTGCAAAATAATGCAAGCACCACCAATAGTTTATATCGCTTAATTTCTGGTGATCTTGCTTAACATGCAGGTGCATCCTGAAATTATTCTGTAATAGTTTAGTGTAACAGAATTTTGTCTTTATTGAAACGAATTTAATGTTGATGTTTGGAATTGAAAAATTTTAGAGATTCCTTTATTCCCTCACACATTGTTAATAATATGAATTTATGGCTGTGGCATTGTTTAGTATCCCTTCTCCATTGGTAATAGCTGCAAAGTCTTCTACCAGCAGTATGTAGGAAAAATTCCAGAGATTGAGCTGAGTGAAAAGCCTGCGCTCTAACCCTGAGCAATCGCAGTATAGATATTTAATTATAGCATTTGATCTACCTTTTGGAAAGTGACTGTTGAGAGAAGGCTAGGAAATGGAACACCTCTATTTCATTTATGCTGACCTCATGTGGATTTGGAAGAAACTTCTTATGAAGTCTGCATTGGCTGAGAATGTTGTAGTTCATTTCAGAATCACTGCATCATAAATTTATTAGCCTGATCACTAATGTCTTCTTTTCCTGAAGTGAATTATTCCCGTCCCATCTGAAAATCTCCAAAATTGTTAGGGTAGAAAACAAAGCAAAGTGGTAGCCTTGGAATACTTTCTTTGATGTGGAGATTTTCATATGGGGCAGATTTAGGTTAATGTCCTCCTGTATGGGGCCTTTGTCATTTCAGAAATACAAGTAAGAAATAGCCTTTAGAGGCTTTGTACCTCTCTTCAGCCTTCCATATTCAGGAATCCAGACTGATGCTAGTCTACATAATTGACGGAGATGTTCTTAGCATTCACTGCAGTCAGTAACCTAGTTAAGGAAACATAAGCATTTGAGATCATTAGGTCTTAATGACACTTCTGTAATGAAATAAATTTCTTTCTTGAATTGGACCAATTATATTTTAAAAAGCAATTTGTTTTGTGCAAATTAGGGCGCAAATCATACTTTATTTACTATAAAGTAAATATAGGGCACAAACACTACTAAATTTACTATAATAAATTTAGTAAAAGCAGAATTGTTAAAGTTACAATCAGTATAAATGGTAATAAGATAAAGATAGAAACCAGGTGGAGGGGGAAAAGGCATTTTAGCAGGCGCTTTGATATGCTCTGTGAAACAAATTTGCTGCCAGAAGGCTAGTGGTTGAAAAAAAATTGGCTTGTGTTTCCCTGGGAAAAGTTCTGGAGCTTGGGTTTGCAGAAAATTAGGGAGCTTTTTCATGATATTATTTTAATAAGAAGCAAGAGGAAGATTGTATACTGAGAGATGGGTAAATAAGTTTAAACAAATAGCTCTGTGGTATTTTTGTTCAGCCTGTAGGCTCTAACCACAGAACAGGTATTTTTATATTTCCTAAAAAAGTCTCCCTCCATCTCTCCCCAGTCATTGTTTGAAAGCTGGTTAAAGTTTTGAAATAAGGAAGAAAACTTTTTTCCCCCTCATCTCTTTGACAATTGCAGATCCATATATCATTATTTTTCAGGGCCTGAAAATTTCTGTTCATCATAAGAAAGTTAGTAAAAAAATTCTGCACCAGTTCAAATGCAGCCCCAAACCTCAGCGATCTCACGGCATCACAAAATTTCCCTTGTCGGCCAATTCATGGTATGGTTCTAGCATTTTGCCTAAAACTGATACAGATTTTGGCAGCGTTTACTTACCTACTTGCCAAATCCATTTAGAGTTGTTTTAGGTAATTTGCACAAACATTAGTTTAAATTCCAAACACCAATCTCTAAAGTATAAGCAGTGGCCCAACCCATTTCATTTTTTGTTTTTATTTAAGCAAAATTCCAAAACAATATTTGCTGATTCTAAATTTCAAAGAATGATTTTAAAATTCATCATTTAGTAGCCATTCACACACCTTGGTTTAACACTTAGCATTGCATCTGAATTCTCTATATGATTTTTTTTTATTTTTGGACCAGTCAAGAGAAGTCTTTCCCTTACCTGTTTAATATTAATATCTTTCACTTGACTAGTCTCATAAGTGGAATGATAAAATCACTGAATGATAAATCAAGGAATTCAGACCGTGTTGTTAACTGTATCTCAACCTTTCTCTCTTCCAAAACAACTCACTGACCTAGATATAGTCATAACATCAGCCTATTTACTTTGAGACTATTTTCACTACCCAGTCCTAACCTAGTTTTGAAAGAAGTGTCATTGATTAACCTTGATAATGGTTATCTGGTTTCCCTGCTTTTTGAACGAATTAACTTTTCTTTTCATCAATTGTTGCAGGAAGCAGTTTGGGGAGATGGCAAATCTTTTTCATAAAGCTCCTGTGGAAGAATTTGCAAAGTACATCACTCAAGCTACATCAGAAGAAAGGCAGAAAATGTTGAAAGAATTTTACAGTGCAAAATATCCAGAGTTAAAAGATCTATTAAAAGTTGATGTCCCAGCTTCTGTTTCAAAAGGAAGTAAGAAAGGCAGTGTGTATAAAACCAAGTTCAGGAAAAAAAACTCCATTTGTAACCATGGGCAACTGAAGCCTGATCCTTCCACAGATCTGGGTGATCCAGGTACATCTGATGCAGAAGAAAAACAATTTCAGTATAAGCTTTCTGTACAGACTGCTGGGGGTCAAAATGAGGAAGATAAACAATTGCCGGTTGACACTCTCAAAGACAGCATTAGTGGGAGAAACAGTCAGGCATCCAAAGACTTTATGGCATCTGAGTCACTAATCAGTAAATCAAGAATAATTGAGAGGCTGTCTGCAAGTAGTACTAAAGGACAGCCGAATTTGAAGGGGACACTGTCGCCCAAAAAACTCTTTATGTCTGAGTCAGAAAGCAGACAGGCTCAAATCTGCAAGAAAAATGCTGTTGCAGACTTGCTAGGAGACACCTCTATTTTAAATGACCTCTTCAAAAGTAATGAAAATAGTCCAGCCGAGATACCCAGGAGGCCTCTTAATGGGCCTGCCGAAAAAGCAGCAACCCGATCAAAAGATTTCTGGGACATGCTGAATGAAGAGAATGAGGAGTGTCTCCAAAGACTCACAGATGTGACAGCCATAGAGAAACTGTGTGAAAGAGTGCCTTTTGCTTCTTTGTCCAAAGAGAAAGAAGAGGGTGAGAAATCGCTTTGGAAGGAAAATGACAGTTTTTTATGGAAAATAGATAAGAAACCTGACACAGCTGATGAATCTTTTTCTGGTATATAATGTGGAATTTAAATATTGGGAAAACAAGACAAAAATGTTCACAGGTGTCCTGAAGTTAAGTTTTATTCCCAGAACTGACTTAATGCATTTAATTAATTTAACTTAATTAAATAACTTAATTAATTTCAAGCTTTTTTTAACTTTTTCTTTTTCAAGGATCCCTTCCTTTCAGAAATCTTTCAAAAGAAGATGTATTTACTTATTTTTGAGCCATTTTCTATCTGTTTTGAGGAAGTTGCAAGAAAGAAAAAGAAAAATATTTAAAAAGAATTGAAGAAGCTCCAAAGACATTGAGTGAGGGCATTTCCCCCCCTGTTTTTTGTTTTTTGCATGTGAGCTGGATCAAGTCGATCTGATTTGAAAAGGCAGTTCAATGAACACCCTTTCTGCACATTTGCAGAAAGTGAGTGAATCCCTGGATCAGTTTGAAGGGAATCAATTTCATTTGATTCAAATTGGCAATCCAGTTTCAAAAGTTTATTCTACTTGGAGATTGTACCAAATTGTCTTGTAATTAAGTCTCCACATTGAAATTTTCCCTTGTCTACAAAGTATTAACCTTCCCTGTATGAAAAAGCAGCATCATGAGCAGGCTAAGCAGAATCTCATTTTCTTTGCATGCAAGCTCTGAGGTCGCCCACATTCCTCCCTTTGTACTTGGTTAAGTTACGTGTATTTTGATCATGTATTTAGTGTGGTCAGGACACAACATGAAGAGCAGATATTATAATCTCATGCAATGAGAAACTATATTCTTTTAAATTTGTCATGCTCTGTTGATCTTTGGACCGTAGGGGTTTCTGTTACATTTCTGAAGTTGTCTGCTGCAGTTGAAAATTAGATTGGAACTGCATTGAAAACAATATAGGATGTGTTTGGACTTGAAAATAAAAGCAAAGTTATCTGTAAATACCTGGGAATCAGTGGTTATATATCAACTGAATCTTACTTAGAATAGATTCATCAAAATAATGGGACTTTTACATTTAAATCTGAGCATTGTTAAGTTTGGATACAACTCAAAATGTTTTGAAAGTACTCAGTGAATAATAGGAGATAGTTGTACCCTACAACTCTGAGAATATTTGGATAGACAGAAATTCCACTGCAGTGACTTTCATAGCAGTACAGGGCTGCAGTGCATGAATTACTATTTTTATCTGCTTAAAACTAAAAATTACCAATGTATGAAAGTACAAAGATGGTAACTAGACCCTTGTCACCTTTTATGAAAAAATTGAAGTGTTGTGTTTTAATCAAATTAATTTAAAAGACCTCTTTAAAAAATAAAGTATTTTAATATCTGAAAGGAATAACTATTATTTATGTGAGGGATATCTTCTTGAGCCCATAAGAAATCTGGATGTTAGAGTTTAAAGCATCTTTAAAAGACAAATCTGTCATAAAGTTCTACTATTCATCAAATTTTTATTATTTGAAATATTTGGTAACAGTATGCTTCAATGTCTCATTGAAGTAAATGAAAATCTCTCAGCAACCTTTGCTCAGTGGAGTTCATCCTTTTACCACAATACAGAATTTTTACAAATCAGCAAAAGTCACATTATGACATTGGCTATTTTACTTGTGTGTAAAGTATTTTAAATTTACTTTAAAAATTGCATAACTGCATTTCACCATAGCTGGTACCTGAATTGCCAGGTGGTTGTGACAGGTAAATAAAAGATGATTAGGAAACTTTAACTTGGATAACATTGTTGTAAATCATCTGTTTGAAAATAAAAATATTTCTTGCTTAAAGCCTTTTAAAGTGTAATTGTGTGTCCCCATGAAGTCTGTAAAATGTTTGATTCTTGCATGGTTATTCTTCCACACTATATGATAAAACTGTTTAAAAATATCACTTTTTGCCATTTATAGGCATATAGTCTTCCTTGGGGGAAATAAATTGCACTAAGCTATATACGCATTGAGAGAAGATACATTAAAATACATTGGAATCATCAAATCATATAACTACATCAGGGACTGGCAGCCTAGAGACAACTCTGCATGAGATCTTGCAGATTGCTAAAATCTCTGTGGGAAGAAGTTGAAAGCAGCCTTTGTGTGGGATTGCATGAAGGCACCCAGAACTTCAGGTTGATGAAGTTCAAGATTGGTGATCCCTGGAATACATTCAAAGCTTCCATGTGGAAGATGTGCATGCTAGTTATTTTACTCCCCTAATACTGTGTATGTATATAAGTACATATACATTATATGTAAATATAGTTTGTGTCTCCTTAATTCTGTGGCACAAATAGATTGGTAAATGAAATACAATATACATTACTTGACTCATGAAAATAAATTAATGACACATGGGGAAAAAGTGGAAATTGGGACCAAATTGCTAGAGCACCCCCAATTTTGCAAGTGCCCACCCCAGTTTTTCAGCTGCCATTTCAGGTCTGGAAGAGAAAAGATGCCCAGGGCATGATAACTTACCCAATCATTCAATTTGGGTGCAAAGCATGGTTGAGGGGCCTTAATCACATTTTGTCAAAGGTTCTGTGTTCAAATGGCGCAGTAAATTAAATGGCCTACTATGCAGATGAATGTAGCCCTGTTGTTGGCTGAAGATATAAAGCTCATCAGTACCCAGTCCTCTGAGTAAAGTTCAGTATGAACACAACTCATATCTTTCTATGACACAGAATCTGTTTCACTTTGCCCAGCTTCTGTAGCAGAAAGCTGAATAGACAAAGATGTTCCTTGAAACCAGGAAACTGGCAAACCAATGAGCTATCAAACCTCTAACCTTCCATCATTTTTGAATAACAGAGGAAGAATAATAACCCAACCAACGTGTTTATAAGTTCATATACTACACAAATTTATCTGAGACTACCATCTTATACCCAAGGTATTGTTTGTAATACATTTGCCTAGTTAGAAATAACTGTATTTGACTGATTATGGTATTAAGTGCCACAATGCCCTATTTACTTCAATATTCATTGTGCAGCATAGATCTTAATGGACCGTGTCATGGAAAGACTTCCCTAATGCATAGTTTCTTGAAAGGAAACTGTTTTGATTTATATGGCTCCTGAATGTTTGGCAATTTCAGATTTAATGCTATATTAATACAGGGATTTGTGTGTGTTCTTGTCTTTGAGTTATTTTATGCTAGGGGAAGTTGTTCTGATCCCTGGACATGAAGCTGAACACAACAATACTGTATGAGATTTGCAGTGGATTTTGTGGTCTGGATGAGTGCCCAATTGAAAATATGCTTCAATTTGATCTGTAGCAGATTCTCTTCCAGGTCCTGGGAAGATTTCCTTTTGTCTCTTCATTAACCAGGATGCATTAAAGTTTGCTAAAAATGGAAGAGGTTTAATCCAGGGAAATATTTTCCATATAGTTCAGCCATACCAGGAATTGGGTATATATACTATATATGTAATGAGAAGAAAGCCGTGATGGAGCACTGTTTCTCTGCACAAACGTATTTGCATTTGCTGCATGTAGTAAAATTCATGTGGGACTTAGGTTATTTCCTCATTGGGAGTGAATCGTGACTGGACATGTCTTTGTATATGGTTGCCATTAAATATAGTCAGGCCCGGTGACCCAACTTTACCTTCTCCTTCATAGGAAGGAGAGGATGAGGAGAGAACAAGGGTTCATGGGGACAAGTCTGCCACTGTTACCCCATGGTACGTATAATCACATGCCTATGTTGCTCTGGCCCAGTAGTCTGGCTTAACATGAATAACTTCTGCTGTGTCAATCAAGCTGAAAGAAAAATAGCACTTATGAGGATTAATTCACACTTCCAACTGCTGTTACAACTACTAATTAGTATTTCATTAGAGCAGAGGCTTTTAGCCCTGGCTTATGGCCAGCCAGTAGAAATTATCCTATCCTACCTATGAATTATTCAGAGTGATGGTTTATTTAGGCCTTTGCTGGAAACCCAGTTGGGATTCCTAGCCTCCCAGAAGAGAAAGTAGATAATTAGAGCAAATGGCATCAAGGTTGTTTTATGTGCTAGGGATATTTGTAGAGGTTAAAAAAAAGAAAATAAATCCATATATTGAAATGAAAATTATATGTACGCAGTCATTTTTCTGACACTTATAGCCAGTTTTTGGCAGCTTAAAGGTAGACTACATGGCTCTCCCCTTGCTGCTCCAATTTATCTTCACATGGTTTGGGTTTAAAGGTAGATTAGCCAAAAAAATAGCAATGAGCCATAAACTACCTAATAAGCTACATGGCTGAGTGGGATTCGAATCTGGGTTTCCCCAGTCATCCAACTGCATATACAGTGTATGCTATAGACTGGATGGATAAGATATATTTTTAAACCCAACTAATTTCTTCTCCAAGTTAGAAGAGTCATTATCACCATGAATAACATTAAGATGGGCTATTTGAAGTTACCGTATTTTTCCGACTATAAGACGATACTTTTTTCTAAAATCCTTACCCTAAAAACTGAAGGGTGTCTTATTCAAGGAAGTCAGCCGAGAATCGCGGTTGCAAAACTGTCAAACTTTGTTTCTGCAGAGAGGCTTCTTCCTATTGCTAGCCCCCAATCCCGAGTGAAATAGCTTGTCTCCCAAACAGACTTCCTCCAATCACGAGTCTGATGTAACTGACGTCAGCTGATGCTGAACAAACCAGTTAGAGGAAGGCTGTTTGCAGAGACAAGCTATCGGCAGTTTCACTCGTGCTTGAATGTAATCAGTTATGCAAAAGAGCATGGAAATAGAGCTGCAGAGAGACGGTTTGGACCTCCTCCCACCGAGTGTATCAGGTAAATGTTAACTAATTACTAAATAAAAATGTGTTCTGCACTATCTTTAAAATACTAATTTTTTAATTTTGGGCTGGAAAAGTGGGGGGCGTCTTGTACATGGGGGCGTCTTATTGTTGGAAAAATACGGTATGTAAAATAACCTCTAATGTTTAATTTTGAACTTGTCAGCCCTCTGTGAGTTTCACCAGTAGGAATAACATATAGACCGAGCCCAATGCTGGAAACATATTTATCTTTTCATTGGCTAAGGGAATATTTGTTATTAGTTTCTGCCAAGTCTTGTTTGCCTCACAAACCTAAGTATTGTAATGCTTGTGTTCTGTTGCTGTTCTGTAGTGCTTTAACCCTGATAGGGTCGATTTCTTCCTTGTTTCCTTGTGGGAAGATGTGCTTAAAAAATTGAATTTGACCCACAAGGCTTTTCCTGAAGTCTTTATTCATTCCTGTTTTTTAAAAAATTAATTATAATAATTGGATTAAGAAATGGACTAAAAGTTGATGAAGCTATTACATTTTTTAAAATAGAAACACTTCTCACCCCAAAGACTAAAATTAAATGTCTATGACATTCTGAATAACTCACACATTTTGCTCAGTGTTTGTTTTAGGTGTGGGCCTGAGCCATAAATGGTCCCCAGGACCTCTCTAAATGTCATTACCAAACCATAATTTTAATTACACCCTGTGTACTTTATATTAAATAGGCAGCCATCAGTTAACTGTCATTAATTCATTTTAAATTAAATTAAATTAAATTAAACTAAATTTAGATTTTCTTATGGCAGTAGGATTCAAGATTGGTCTGTAAAAACTAGTCCCCCTCTTTCCTTTATGTGTCTTTTTAGTTTTCAAGCCAGATACCATTATATACCATGTGTCAGGTAGGATACTTTAATACAAAGGTTCTCAAAGTTTGTGATACCAGGACCCCCTAAAGTGATAAAATGAATTTGTATGACCCTTCCAATAAAGCTAATTATTTAAATGGGATTAGGGTTGGGCAAGAAATACACCACTTTTAATCATTAATTTTTTTATCAATATAGCAAATAAAGTTATTATTGTATTTTATTGGAAATAAGCAAATAAAATGTATATTGTTCAATAATAGGAAGAATGAAACAACCATTCTCATTCACCAAAGTTAGGAAAACAAGGAAGAAACAGCTGCTTCCTTACCTTACTCTAAATCAACTTCTCTTCAACTGCTCATAAATGCTGTACTTGCAAAACACAGGCAGTATTTAAGCAGCTTTTAGCACTTTTTCTCCAAGCACAGCCACAGTGAAACAACAGTCATAGCCTCTATGTTCTTCCCCTTCCAACTTGGTGCTTGTGAATCCATCCCTACACACTTGCAATTTCCTCCATTCAGTAGCAATTCTGTTTGCAGACTGAGGGTCAGAGAACCTCCATGCTGTCCAGTCATGATAAATACGGTATGTTACAAACACACACACATTCACACACAAAACAAACACTCAGATTTTATACTGGAACTGGAATGTTGCTTTCCATTCAGCATACGTTTGCATCCAATTTCTAAGGGTGCTCAGAAAGGCACCCTGTGTTGACCCTCTGGCATTTATGATCCATGCTTTTAAGCAATGCTGCTTTAATAGACAATTGCAGTATTCTTTACTAGATCAGTTAAAGCTCCATTGGATTGTGTGACCCTGTTAACCCAGTCAATACTGGAGCAAGATAAGAATTTTTAATCCAAAATTGTACTGGGACTGGTGTAAGTGTATGAACTTAACCCAATCAAATGTAGAGTACTGTAGTGCTTAGGCCTACTTGGTGAGTCCTCTGAAGGAATGAGATGGAGGTGTACCACAGATTAAAAAGACAAGGTGCTCCATTAAAAAAGTCATCGCCAAGGCTTGAGACGCACAGTCTGTTTCCCAAACACTGATCAGATGCAGTGCCTAAGCCACTTCCAATGCTGCCTACCCGGCCAGTGGGGGAAGAGGCATCAATATAATGAAGCCTTACCAATTCTTTTTTGGTTCAAAGGCTCATGAGATACCAGACAAGACTTTAACTATCCTTTGTCTCAGTTTGATTGTGTGCTATCATCTCCAAAAGTTAAGTCATACTAGCTAGTTAGTGCCTAATTAAGCATGTTGTGTGAACCAGGTTTAATTGTCTAAAAAGTGGAATTAAAATATAGCAAATAAATAAATGGGGTTCCAGGAAAAAAAAAAAGAATGGTTCCAGAAAAAAAAAAAGGAAAGAACAGTTCCAGAAAAAGAAAATACACCACCACTTGTTTCCCCCCTGCATATCCCAAGAATGTGAGACTACCTCTAAGAGTCCATAACTGTTCTAACTTAGCTGGTAGCAAATAAGATGGATCATAGCTTAGTTATACAGCAGATGCTGAAAGTCCTAAGTCCAGTCTCCTATTAAAAGGATTAGATAACTGATGCTGAGAAATAATATTAATCTGAATATTGGAATACCTCCTGCCATTTAGAATACACAATACTGAGTAGGTGGTCTAATACCTTGATCCAGCATAAGACAGCTAGCATCTTATTTTCTTACCAGAACTATCCATTTTTCTCCAACTTGAGCTTAACAATACGTCAGAGAAAGGATTTCAGGGGAGGGAGAGGGAGGGAGGGGACTGAATCTTAGAATAGTTAGCACTTCCAGACAATCAGATTCTATTTCCCAGCCCTTCTGAATCCAGTGTAAATGCGTCTGAAATTGATCCAGACAGCTTTACCATTTTCAAAACTATTCAGACACCAGGATACCATAAAGCATGGGCAAGTTAGTTTGTAGAACTTGCAGAGAACCACCAGCTAATCAATGCTTGCAATTTTTGGCCAATCACAGAACAATTAGTCCTCACTTGCTGGCCAGTATATGTTAACTCATAAATAGCCTCCCCCTCTTTACATGAACTAAAGAAAATAAGTTATTAGCATTTCAACTCGTTTTTGTGTTTGCCATAGTCACAAGAGGGCAGTTGCCTTCAAAACTCTTAATGGTGGCAGTTCTGCGTGTGAGTTCCTGCATCTCATCGTGCCAACGTAGTGCTATGTTTGAATCCTGGAATCAGGAGGTGGAGGGAGAACCAAGAATGTCCTCCAGCGAGAGGGCAGAGCGCTCTCCAAACACAAGACAGCAGTAGAATGCCTTTTGGAAAGCATTCTTCACTGCTTTGAAAGAGTGCTTCCCCATCTACGGGTAGAATGCCACCCATTGGGATATATTAAAATTGTTCACAATTGCAAGTCTTCTGGTGATGTAATCATATGATCAGTGGGGGCTTATCTCATGTAAGTGCTGTGCCTTCATTTAAAAGACTTCAGTGATTTAAAAACAATAACATAATACTGAAGGTTACCTTTCTCACCCACTTTTAATTTAGCTTTTGAGAATCTTTTTGTACCTACCTCCAATCCCAACAATGCAGTCTTTCCCTTGCCAGATGATCTTGCCAATGTCATTGAATGCCTTTTTTAAAAAAAAATGTCTATTGTGGAACAAAGTTTCTACATATGGTAATACGATTAGAAAATCCCAGCTTTCCAACACTTGTTTTTACATCTGATAACAGACCACCAAAAGAGAAGGTTGCCTGCTTCTGTTGATTACATCTTGCCCTGAGGGTAAAGAACTGTATTTTTAGAGCAAAACAAGTGGTTATGTATAGTGATAACAGCCTTTTTGTTTTGTTTTCTTTTTTTTTTTCTGGCATGCTTTTTCAATATTCTCATTATTCATAAAATGGTGCAGCTGGAAGAAGGTGACAAAGGTCTATCAAGTAGAAGTGCAGATAAAAACTTCATGTTAGAGCAGCATGTGTTCTCCACGTGCTACATATGGTACAGATCCCATCTTTTAAAAATGCCTTTGAGAGTAGAGCTAAGTCATGTTAGGAGAAGACCTCATTTCTGTGTGCTTCCCATAACCACTGATTTTATTGTCTGCCTGTAGAACTCAGCATTCCCTCAGAATGGCTAAAAACCAACATAAGGAAAGGTTTCTTTTTAGTTTAGTCACCCCTTGACATCAAAGCTGAATCCAAATATCCACTCTTACCTTAACATAAATTTGTCAAGGGAGTATTTAATATGATAATTACACATAGCCAAATTAAATGTGCTTGAAAGCCACCACCACCACCTGCATATAATGCACTTCATTTCCACAATTCTAAAGTTCTCACTATGATACATCCCATAACTCTTTGAAGGGCTGCAGGTTGTTGGGACATTGCCATCAGACTCTGAAGTCATAGGTGACCTGATATTTCAGCATCTTCTTCAACACTGTACAGTTTCTCAACCTCAGCAACTTTAAGAAGTGTGGACTTCAACTCCCAGAATACCCTAGCCAGCATATGCTGGCTGGAGAATTCTGGGAGTTGAAGTCTACATCTCTTAAAGTTGCTGAGGTTGAGAAACACTGTTGTAGGAGGTAGCAAAGGACAGTAAGGACATACAATATACAATATAGGGCTTTGCCTGGGAAATAAATTATCTCCAGTAGAAACCTTACCAGTATGTTGTGAATGGCAAAGTTTGAACTCAAAGATAACTCAATGCTTAGTGAATCTTAAGATGAGTTATGCACTCAGGGAGGCATTCAAATGATAATGTTTTATAGTTATAGGTGATTTCAATAAGTTGAAAGAAAGTTGAAGAAAGCACTAGCATGATCACCAGTGTAATATGTCAAAATAATATTACAAAAGACATGTGAAGGTGTCAAAGGGGTAAATGATCCCATGTCTTTAGGTTTTTAAATGAAGGGATTAGGTATAATTCTCCTCATTTATATATTTTCTATCACTCCTTTTGACAGGAAATGTAGCAAAATCATGAAAGACTTGTATGTGTGTGTGTAGATAGATAGATAGGTATAGGTAGAAAAATAGCCATCTTAGCCACTTTATTGGGGAAAATAGCTTACAAAGTGATAACTTGTAAGACTAGATTGCACTAGTGTGAAGCATGCCTTTCTCCTAGTCTTCTGTGTTGCCCCTTTGTACTGTCAATTTTTCAAGGAGGGAAAAATAGCATTGTCTGGAAAGGGCAAATGACACAAACAGCAGCACCACCTTGAAAGAATAAAACTAGGGAGCACATTGAGTACGTTTTTTAAAGCTATAAGACAAAGGCATTGAGTACCAGGGGAAGCCATTTTCAAACTTGGATTTCTTCTAGGTTGCCTTTACAAATAACCACAAGAAAAGTGCCTGGGTCTCTCCCGTCAACCCCTCCCCTAGCAGTGGATGTACACTTTAAAAGACAACAACAATATACAGATCAGCTGCCTTTTCTTTTGGAAAAAAAAAAGCATGCGGTGGGGAAAGGATTTTGGTGACTTTCCTCTTCACCGTGGCAAGCACATACTGTAGTAATCCATTTTTTCATCAGCTCATTGCTAACAATCAGCCGCCTAAGCTCTGAAAACCTCCTTCTGCCATTCATTGTAGTCGGATGCTTAAAGGATTTAATGTCAGTCATCATCTTGTTTTGTAGGAGAAGCGGGGAGGGAGAATGCAGGGCGGTGGCAGGGAGGTGGAGAGAAGGGCAAAGGGAGTGAGCTGGAGTTCAGCAATTGCCGTGTGTGTGTGTGTGTGTGTGTGTGTGTGTGTGTGTGTGTGGTCTGAGGCCAGTTCCCCATTTTTTACAGAGCAGGATTCGTTCTGAGCTCAAGCAAAACTTGTGCGTTGCTGAATGTATTTCCAGACACTGAAATACTGAAAACGGTTCTGTGGTGGACTGCTACTATCACCCAAAGCGAATAAATAAACTAAGTTATTTAATTCAGGCAGGGTCCCCCCCCCCCTTCCTGGAATGCTTAGATACAATAACTTGAAAGCAACAAATGGTCAGGAAGGAATAAACCTGAATGTTTATTCTAGAAAGGCCAGTTGCGCTTTAAACGTCAGATTACATGGCGTTGGTATCTATAGGAGACTATGAATCATGGTCAGAAAGGAAAGCAGAGGGGAAAGTAGTGTCTGTTAGGAATGAGCTACCTGTATCCAGGAATTCTGGGAGTTGAAGTCCACACATCTTCAAGTGGCCAAGGTTTAGAAACATTGATTTAAACAGACCTTTGACCAAAAGGCTTGGGTGACAAGCCAGTCAGTCAATTTCTCTCACAACCAAACAGATCAACATTTGGTTGATCCAAAAAAAAAAGAAGCAGACCGTGCACCTGTGGGAAAAACGCTAGGAAAAAAAAAGTCTAATAATTTCTTCCTTCTGCTGTACTTAAAACTACAATTTCATGGGAACATCTGGAGGGATAACACCAAAAGCTTTAGAATGCTGCTTCTGGCCACATGGCCTTAGGTTGTACACCACTAATTTGGAGTAACCAAAAGGGAAGACTAAATTATTCAAACTGGGATCAACCTTTGTTTTGTATGTGTGGCATGGAGGAAGGGGAGGTTTAGCAAGAATATTATACTAGGGGAAAGTATTGTAACCCATTCTTCCATTAACTGGGAACTCAGTGTGGACAGGAACATCTTTTTGTTGAAAATTAGCAAGCCTTGGGGTGTTTGAACATGAGTTCAAAAGTTACTGGTGGTGCAACACTCATTGATGGTGCTAACTTCAGTGTGCCAAATAGAAAAATAATGGCCATAAGTTCCAACAAACACTTAAGAAATGCTGTGCATTAAAAAAAAAATACAGCTAGGTTTTTAAGGCACTGACCCTTTTAAAAAATCAGGTTAAGGCCACTAGAGAGCTCAGTGTGATTTTCAGTTTATCCCAGCAAAGCCTTCCTATGATACTCTCCACATGTGTGAAAACTTAAATATATTTAAGATGCATACCTGTTAGAAGTAACGTGACCCTATCATTTAAGCAGTATTGCTTCATTATCATTTGGTGGCATGCATGATGCTCTGGATCTGCTTGAATCAGAATAAATGTTGGTCCAGATATTTAAAGAATTCTAAATTTGGCTGCTTCCCAGAGTATTTCAAGAAACCATAAAGGTGTTTAGAGAGTTTAAAATTTATGTAAATGCTTGAGGGAGAATAAAAATCAGGACAGAAAATAAAGTTTGCTGGGAATCACCAGCCTACCCAGATTTTGCACTTGGATCCTCTCTTTTCTTTTTCTCTTTCTCTCACTCACTCTGTCATATACCCACCTGCATCAGTACATCCTGGTCCTCAAAGGAATGGAAAAAGTTTACCTTGACCAAAATGGGGTGGCAGGCTGGTGCATCTCCATCAGCAATGTTCCCCTCTGTCTTTCTGTAATCTGAAGAAGATGCTGCCCTGCCAAAACTTTCTTCAAGGAAATTGGGAAAATAGGAGAAATCCAGATGTGCTTCTTCTGTCCAAGAAGCAGCCATTGAAGAAGTTGCACTTTGCTTCCTTTGTCCTAATCTTTTGTCTTGGAAGTAAGGTCAAATGGATCTGGAAAGAATCAGGACTGATTGTGCATTCTTCCAAATAATGAACCTCTATTCCAAGGATTTTGCTACTCAGGTGGATGCTTAAGGAAATCATTTTGATTTTGGGACCAGCAGGTGGGAACTGACTTTCTATGGTGCATCCAAGTAGTGAACAGTTTTAATGCAGAATCTCTGCAAAGACCTGAATGGGATCCTTCTGGGCTCCTTGTCATGTACCATGACAAGCTGCACATGATAAGGAACCATTAGCCAAAAATTATGGGGATGTCCATTCAGGGCAACTGTGATTGTGATCTCTTTAGTAATGACTGTCATTGCTGTGAATGTTATTATGTTGATTGCTCCCCTTCCTTACAAATGGAAAATGGGACTGGGCAAATGCTCAGTGTTCAATTAAAAGATGCCTTGTAAGTCCATGCTCATGTTGGGATTTGAACTCTGCTCTCCAGCATGTTATCATACACTAATAATCATAGGCTAGGAACCTAACTTTCTCTTTTTGTAAGCTTATTCTCAATGTAGTTAGTCATGAATGCAAAGGCCACATTCCTTGGCCTTTTTAGGAGAGAATTCAAATGATCAGTCTGTGTGACCATGAGGCACTTTTATCCTGATCATTTGTACCTTTCTTGACCATGAAGGAAACCCTACAGCCAAGCAAAGGGGTTTTATTCATTGCCTGGCTTCTTTAATGTCCAGCTACCAGGTGCCAGACAGTAGTGCCAGACAACCATGGCTCCATCCAAATGAGGTTTTTCAAAGTTGGATGGGTCCCCACATCAATTTCTCCTGTATATAAGTTGTGCCAATTGGAAAGGGAGAAAGAAGGAGAGAATAGCCTCCCTTGTTATAAAATGATTCCACTTCTGAAACCAGCAATCAGCAAAACCTCTCCTTGGAAAAAGATCCGCAATGCTGTTCCTATTATAGCACCTGCAGAGCTGAGCTTAGAGTAGTCAATGACCACAGCCTCTCTCCAGGGAGATTGGGAGCTGAGGCAAAGATGCATGTGAGAAAACACACTGGCACATGTTTTTGAATGCTAGAGGTATTTTAGTAGCCAGTGCCTGGTTCTGATTAATATCCCAGTCCTTCAGATGAATGGAATGTAAACCACATAACAATTATTGGAAACCCATGGAGGAAACTCCCTTTTCTGTCTGTCTGTCTGTCCATCCATCCTTCTTTCTGCCCACCCACAGGACTCTGGCCTCTTTGAAAATGCCTTTGGATGAAAAAGTAGAAAAATCTTCTAGACCCCAAGTTACACTGAGTCCTCAAGACTACAATAAAACCAAAAAGATAGAACTGCAAGTGGAACATTTTATGTTATTTAAAAGTAATCAGAGAGACTTGTTAATTGAAGTAAGGGTCATTTCCCCCCTCTCATGAATAAAAATACAAGGAATAGAATCTTGAAATCTTTAGTTATGTTTTTTTTTTAATCTCCCAAGAAATAGTTTTAATGAATTAGGATCAATGAGATTGATTGCAAAATGAATCTTCACATGAAGTTGTCCCAAATCCAAATTTTCCCAAAATCCTGCTACCACACTGTTCACATCAATTAGAAAAAGCAAAAATGCAAACATCTTTATTCATGTCACCAAAGTATTTTAATGCTGCTACATCATCACGAAGAGCATCCTCATGAACAAAGAAGTCAGCAGGAAGAAATTTTCTTAAGAACTGGGTGATTGTGTGAATGACGTCACAGATCTGTACAATCCTGTTGAATAGGAGCTGTTTCTCATAGTTAAAACTCTGTTCTTAATCTCTGAATGCTTATGGGAGGAAAGATCAGCCAAAAAGGGCTGATAATATCTTACCCTTCCTAGTCTGGGTGTTCCTTATTCTGGCATGAATTTAACCAGATACTTAATTTGAGATAATTTTCCAAGTCCAAATTCATTAGGCTTAGGAGAGTATTATACTTACTTATTTTATATTTACTATAAAGAAGTAAAGTTGCATTCACCTTTGGGGTTCTCCATTGTATCAGTCATAGCAATCTGACCTGATATTCTCTTGTGCAGCTGAAGAAGATGGTGTCTCCTTCAGTGTTCCATTTACAGAAACTGACCAGATGACCGGTTGGTTCTTAGTTCTTTAGTACAGCTGAAATACCATCTTCAGCCACAACATAGGGCAGCAAGCCAGTTTAGGGCATTAGGGCAGGCTATATAGCACACAGAAGACTGTTTTCCAAAAGAGGGAAATGGCAAAGGGCCTTAGGGTTTCATCAGTCCCCCTACTGCCCCATCAGCACCTCTCACTTGAAGTAGAGTACCATTCTGCCTAATGGTACAAGCAGACAGTCCATATTTATTTGTCCATAATCATTGGACCAATAAGCAATGCAAATAATTGATAGTCATAACCAATGCTTGATTATAAATCAGAAATTTGTGCAAGGCCCTAATTTTTTTAAATCAAAGACACCTTACTTATCTACCATCACAAGCTTCCTGGGATCACCACAGATATGGTCCACTAACAATAAATTGCCAGGGTTGCCTGCAGGGAGAAAAAAAAAAAGTCAAGATGGAAGACACGACTGTGTGATCAAAGCCCTGTTCCCTTTCTATATGCACTTGCTCTTGGATGCCCATTTTATCAACGGTTTATTTTATTTCTGTTGCTGAAAATGTGATCCTTTCGCAGCCAGTTAAGGGCAACCTGATCATGGTTAAATAATAGCCTGAGCTGCCTCCCACTGCAGTTTCATGCTAGTTATTCCCTCTGTTGCCAGGACTTTGGGGCTTTATTATTTGTTTGAACAATGGCTAAGAAGAGAGCAGAAAGATTTGTGAATGACCCTCGCTATCTTTGGCATGTAACATAAACCACACATTATAAACATGTTTTCCTTGATGATATTTTGTTTAGATATTATCTAGTGGTCAGAAGGAGGGGAGGAGATTAAAGTGGAGAAATGCAAGCAATGCTATCTGATTTGGGGTCATTAAATTGGGTTTAAGAAGGCTGCAATTCTGCTACATCTTGCCTGAAAATATGTTTTATGAATTATATTGGACTTGCATTTGATATGTGTAACATTGTACTCTGTGAATAACAATTTATCCAAACATTTCAGAGCGGGAAATGTTTCTTTAGATGGTTTTATATTGGCCAGAAAATAAAGAAGTTGGAAGAACCTGCTGCTGTGTTAATTTGTATGTTTTGTATAAGTATTTGTATAAGTTTCTTGTATAGGTTTTCTGAGCCACATCCCCTTCCAAATGATCTGTGAGCCTCTGGCAAGGTACTTTATAACCAGTCTGCTTTTTCTCCAACTTATTCTCATTTGCTTTCAGGAAAATGCATGCCTTCCAATATGGAGATGCAAATGGAGAAATTCTGGCTTCCAGGCATTGCAGAGCACCTGGAATTTTTGTCTGTTTGTGTTGCACCAATACCTAATGCTCCCGTGTGATAGATTTCATTGCTTCACCCTCTGGGAGGATGAGAAAAAGCCATGCTGAACGTAGTGAGGCTCATTTCTAAACAGGCATGAAGAAGAACACCTCTTTCAAATGATGCCCTTGCTTCTCCTGAGTGGATATGAAGGAGAAGGAAGGTAGCTGATGACCTTTCTTCTTTCTGGCAGGATTTTATCCACTTACATTTTGGCTGTAGCAAAACTGCAATTGGGCTGAAAATAATTCTTTATGAAATCATTACTTGAATGCTTTATTTGGTTGCACCCGTGAGAAGAATAACTCTAGAGAGACTAAGAGACAGAATAGGTATTGGAAACAGAGGAGAAAAAGATTTTTATTTGGCATACAAGTGCTTGAGGCACATTGAAATAGTCATGCCCATATTTCTGATTCTGAAATTTGCAGATTATGAGACATCGCTTCTACAAAGCTCTGTTTTCGGTTCATTCTGGACAGATCCCAACAGATCCATCTGCAAGAATCAATGAAGGAAGACCAAACAGAGCATTTCATTTCTAACATCTGTGGCCCTAACAAGGAATAGGATGGTTTTAAATTGCAGCAGTAAGTGCTGTACAAACCAGACAAAAATAAAAACTTAAAAAAGATAAAAACAGGCAGGCCAATCTTGGATAGCTGGCAGAAGCTTGTAATGTAATAAACTGAGTGCAGCAATTCAGGGTTTGCACAGCAGCCATCCCACCTTTCACTGCAGCTGTTTTCTGATACTCTGCTGGCCTCTAGAGGCATATGTAGCATACAGACTGAAGTAGAACTCTGCTAATAGAGTAATAAAATTTAAGTAGCCTGTTTTGTCCTTATATAAGAAACATTACATATGGAGAGTTTAAGTGTAATACTGGGAAATCCTTTAGGAAGCAGGAAGGGAACAGACTTCCAAGGCAATGGGAATTGTTTTTTTCTTAAGCTGTTTTGACTGGGAAAAACTACATGTTCCATTCTCCAAGTTGCCTCACCAGCCCAGGTCATGTTCTTCCCAATGGACCAAAACTGAACAAGGTTGAGAAATATATGACTATTCAAATGTGGTAGAACTGTAGATCTTAGCGTCCCTCATCATTAGTTTGCTAGGAATGTTGGGAATTGTAATTCAGTAGCTTTCAAGGGCCGCAGGGATAAAAAACTGGAGTATTCATACTTGGAATCCATGGTGAAAACTGTGGTACTTAAGGGTAATCTGTCCTAACTTATAGTAACTTCACCATCTGTAGAATAATAAGTTTTCCCCTCATATACACAAGTGCAATCCATTGAGATGTGCAACTTAATGGTGGTCTCCTACCACCTGAATGGGCTGGGTTCTCAGAATAAATGCTGTTCAGGCTCCATTAAGTATTCTGAAAAAATGTGATACATTGGATGATGATTCATTATTGCTTGTTCATCTTACTGATCCACACTGCTGAATTCTGTGATTCAGACCATTAAGCAGCAAGCATTTCAGAGATGAAGAATGGAGGGCCTTGCTCAAAACAACATGGTGAATTCAGCCTTACCCACCTTGGCACCTTCAGCTCCCCTCAAATAAATGCTGGTTGGAAATTTTGGGAGCTGTAGTCCAAATACATCCCAACATGTTAAGAAGGCAGGTTTTGTTCTTCTCATGGGAAAGAGCCCTCAAGCCCTTTACAAAATGGGATGAAAACAGTATGTTTTGAACCTATTCTGGATTGTGCAGAAAAAATGAATTATAAGACTGCTTTATTCCTATAATATTTCCATTCAATGGCTGCAAATAAAATATCCTTTTAAGTAAGAGCTAAAGAAGACATTCATTTGTTAACAATGCAACAATCTTGTATATGTTTACTCAGAAGTAGATTTATATCCCATGTATATTCCCAATTACATTGCAGCTTCTGTGTTCTGGTAAAATAGGCAATCTAAATAAAAGGTATACATTTATTGTTATGTTGTTTTACGCATGATCTTTAAAGTAGCTTTAAGTAACAAAGAATTTCATTAGATCACTACTACGCTGATATCTACATTGGTTCCATTATTGGATAAAAGTGTTCCCCATAACATTGAAGACTCAAAACTTCTTTCAGCAGTTTTAAAAAGAGTTCCTAGTATAGACCTTTTTGGGCATCTTGTGAAGCCATGGTTTGTTAGATAAATCACAATTGGCTGAGTTAGCACAACATGCTAAAAAACCAACCAACCAAATTAAATAATTTAGTCCAATGTTTGAAGAATATCAAATAATCATGCAGTTTCTTTTAATCGGTGTTTTAACATAACTGGTGTAAGGTTATTATTATAGTAATTCAAAGTTTGACAGTCTTCTCAAGAGCTAGGCATCATCTTCATCTTCATCTTCATCTTCATCTTCATCATTATCACCACCATCCAAAAGGAGAAGAAAGCATTTGAGGGTTTAAGCCAAACATGATAGGATGCTTACTCATTTGGGGGGTGGGGAAGAGGGGGGTGGACTTAGTATATACATTTCTCAAGCTTGAGCCTACCTATCTAGGTAAATCTGCTGTTGTTGCACAAGCTGCTTAGTTCCCAGAATTACCAGGAATGTCTCATGTTCTTGAGCTGGTTTTTTTCTTAAATGTGAAACGGCATAAGAGCTACAACTCCTGGAACAATGTACAGTTCAGAGAATGTTTGTGCACTAGAAAATTAAAATCCCTCAGCTTTTCTACCAACACACACACCAACAATCCCATCCCTCACAAGAAGTTTGAAGCTGACTTATGACTATCTGCACCTCTGCTGGCCACAGAACGCAGAGGACACTATTAGCCAATCAGTGCTCTCTCCAGCCAACCAATGGACGAGGGCAATAATCATAATCTAATGAGTGTCCTACACTCTGAGTTACTGCCAACGTCCTTGCCACTGCTCCACACAAAAGGGAAATAAAATACTCTACACAAAAGGGAAATAAAATTGCTAGCAACCACTTCAACCACACATATAAGTTTGACTGGTGGTTTGTAGGTGAAAAGAATTGAGCTGCTTCCACCATTCCTCTATTTCATTTAAAAGCCCCCCAGAATTATAAAAGTAAAATGAAAGCATTGTCAGCAATTATGCAACCAGACAATTTCCCCTGTAACTGTAACCATGATTATATGTTGCTAAAATGACTGGATTGAGGGAGAGAAGAGAGATGTTCTAAATAATACATACAGATAGGCTTCAAGAAAGTTGGGCATGGAGCTTAAGATTTGAGCACTGAAATTTCTAAGAGACAGGAGACTGAAAATAGATGCCTAAGTATTTAAAGGCCTTTACTTGCTCAATTTGGACATTGTTGTTGTCCTAATATGGGGAATGTTAGCATTCTGCTTAGTAAATACAACCATCTTAGCTTTTGCAAAGTTCATTTCCAGTGGTTTAGCTTAATGATGAAATGCTAGCATGTGAAGTCTTTGTCACAACCTCACTTGAGATACAGAAAGAATGACAGCATCACCAGTATGTGTGTGTGTGTGTGCGTGTGTATAAAAATGGAAATTGGGTTGTGAGCTAAAGATGGAGGTGGGATGTGGCTCTAATAAGGGCCTGTATGATGTGATTAATATAGAAGTTAAATAATGGGATGGAGGGCAAGATATATCCCATGGAGGTTTGGAATATTACAAAAAATAGTCAATTTTTTGTAATAACCAGACACACAAGCTGTAAAGGCAACAACTGTGTGCCTGAAGCAATTTTCAGAGCTAAAGTAGTAAGTCTTTGCTATATGGCATGCAGTGCTGTGTGTATGAAGATATCTTTGCACTAGGAGCACTTCAGTCCAAATTTCTGAGATCTTTGCTTCAAGTTCCTTGCTTTACCATTAATGTACTTTTGGAAATAACATTATAACTTGTATTAAATATTTAGTTACTGAACAACAGATCTACAATACTGAACTGTGTTTCATTTTATCAGCTTTTAAATTAATTTAATCCATTTCAGGAATTTCTCTTCCAGAATCACCATGAAACATCAAAACTGATCGAGGGCTGGGGTTAGGGGATTTCTGCATCTCTTCCCTATCACCAAGCGATTGTCCAGATTTTTGCAACCCAGTTCATGCAGTTCTGAACTAGTAAGCAGTTCTAGTAAACAGAACTAGCAAACTAGCAGACTCAACTATATCCATTCCATTTGGAGTATGCATCTAGCTGAATTATGAACACATAAAGGCAAAAAAAAAAAAATTGGGCAGGCAATATGCTATCTATTATATCACTTAATAACTGTTATAGCATTTACATGGCCTCGCATCAAAACACAAATGCTAGGATGTACCTTTTGCCACAAATCTTAGAGGGCTTTCCTCATACAAAAACACTTCTGTCTGTATGAAACTAGATGATAATAACAGCACTCTGAGTAGAAAGTGCAAAAGCTTATCTGTCAGGGCTGCCAGGAATAATCTATGACTTGGGGCTCATTCACACAACAGCCTGCAGCTGTTTATCTCCCATGCTAAATCTAGCTGGAAGTGAATCCAGCTTAAGAAACTGCTGCCTGGATTTCAATCCATTTCTTGGATGTGGCAATGATGCCAGCCAAGTGTTCCACCTGGGCTGTGGTTGCCACAGACCCTGATTGATGGGTACCCCTGTTTTTTTCCCCAATTACATTCCTTTCTGTAGGCAGGTCCTTGTACACAGGTGATTTCTGTTTATTAATGTTTTCTCTGAGGCCCCCATCTGTTCTGGACAGAGGTTTACCAGTGACAGAAGCATATAGATAGTTGTACCATTCTTGCTGTCTCTTGAGTTAGAAGGGGCAACTGACCGAACCCTGGTCAGGTTCACCTCAGGATTTCACTGGTCCACCCCTGTTGTGGGAGAAGTGCAGCTGCAACTTACTAGTCCTCTATGACCAGCTATCGCTTGTCTGGAATGCAATCAGGGTTTATGAGGGAAGGTCCTTTCAGAAGGGAGCCGTCAGCCCAGGTGAAATGGCTCTGGAGGGCAATGACCAATCAGCAGAGGGGAAGAGGCAGGCCTGCTGCTGGACACACTAGACAACTGGCAAAGGTATTTGCCTAAAATGAAATGAAGCAGACTGCACAGCTTTGCTCAAACCAGCAGAAGTGGGGAAATACTTTTTTTGGCATGGAGTAAAAGAAGACAAATAGAGGTCATGTTCACAGCAAGCTTGGGGGAGGGTGACATGTATTCCTGTCACCAGGAATGACAGAGTGACATGTATTCCTGTCCTCAAGAAACAGTTGTCCTCATGTTGGGGCACACAGGACATGCAAGTGAAAACTCAATGCCACCTGCTGTGGATACTATTTTTGCCTAGAACTTCTTCTCTTCCAAATGCATTCAGAAAATGATAGAGAGATGGGGTGATGACACACCCCTGATTTGTTTTTGTGTCCAGTTTTTGTAATGGACATGAAAATGCATGAAAAAAGAGACAGATTTTGGAGAGATACCAAACAGAAGAATGGGAAGGCATGGCGTGGGGAGAGATGAAGAGAAAAGAAAAAGTTAGAGGGAGAAATTTGACCATTTACACTTTGTAACTGTAAAGTTTCTTAAATCTGGCTTTGCTTAAAAACTATATCAGAGACATTTGAATTCTTCTCCCCCCACCACATGTACAGTTTTCACAATTTAAATCACCCAGACTATCTCTAAAAACTCTGAAGTGGTGGTTTTAGAGGAGATTTAATTTTTTTTTAAATGTATCCCAAATAGAAGGTTCAACCTTGTGTGTGTTAACATGATTTGCTTTGTTCACAAAAGGGCTAATTCAGTCTCCTCTTGCTCCTTCATCTTTCTCTAATACATGTCAAGTGATTTCCATGTATTTCCAAACCCTTTTTGTAGGTGCTTAAGCAGCAAAGTCTTTGGAGATGATCTGTCATCAGTACTCTCCTGAGTTCTGTCTTCTATTTTTCAGAAATAGGAAGACTCTAGTACCTCCCAACCTTTTAGCTCCAATCCATCCCCCCTCAACTACACCTGATTTTAAATGCACAGATATTTCACAATACAACCACTCTGAGTTACAGAAAGCCTTTGGTGATTGGCACAAGATGGGCTCTTATGGAACTTTACTTAGTCTCCACCACCCAACCCATATCTTTGCATCAGGATCTGCTCACCTAGTTTACAGGAGTAAAGATTACATTGCATTAATACATTCTCCATTATCCTTACCTGTCAAACAAAAACTCAGAGTTTCAATGACACTGGTACCCTAAAAAGAAATCTAATATTTCAGTCACATAGAAATTAAAAATGGATCAAGGCTTAATTTTCAGGATGCAATTTCAGTCTCCATGAACAGTAAACAAATGGGCACAAAAAGATCGTGAATGAACTTCAATCAAGTGTTGTTGTAAACTCAGTAAATGAAAAAAAAAGTTAGTTTTCTTTTATTGCTAACAACCTGGTAATATCTTAATTTCTAAGAAAAAAACCCCTGCCATCTATCTATCTATCTATCTATCTATCTATCTATCTATCTATCTATCTATCTATCTATCTATCAGATTGTGAAAGAAGACATTAAACATCAAGGGGGGAAAAAGTCAAGATCCCTTGAAAAGGGAATTTCAACCTTATTACAAATTTGGGCTCATTATTTCAGGTAAAATTGCCACTAATTCTCTGGAAGATCCTGTTTAATTTCCAAACTGAGATTGACACCCCACCAGTGTATCCTCAGTATGCTGTGAAGCTTCCAGAGGTCCTTGCAAGCTAAGTTGGTCAACTTTCAGCTTGCTTGCTGCCACAAAGAAAATGCTATGAAGACAGGTTTTGCAGCATTTTTTCTGGAGCTACGGGGTTTGGTTTCACAGTGATGGGAATGATCCACCTCATTCCATTTCTTGGCTCCTGGGAGTTCTACTGTATTTTCCCTCTTGAAGACAAGGCAGAAGGAAGTGTCAGACAGGGAAAGAGGGGGAAATGGGAATGTCAGAAAAGGAAGAAAAAATGGGTTGCAGCAGTATCTTCCCTTACATATTATTCCTAAGAGTGTGTGTGTCTTGAAAGCAACAACGTTTGACCGCCCAGTTGTAGGAGGTGCTGGGTGAGAAAGTTTTGAATGACAGCAACATAGCTTCTCTAAAAAGCCAAGAGTAATTAATACCCTGGAAACGCCCCAGGATTTGTCACTAGAAAGTTCAATAGCAACATCCAACATAAGCACAGCCTCCAAATGAAGCTGAAAAGAAAATCAGTGCTGGCCAGAGGCCAGCTTTTCACACTGTGAACTCTCTGTGACAGAACATGGAGCAAGTTTGTGTCGTTCATTTCATGGCATTGAAGGAGGAAATTGCCATTATCCATCTTAAGCCTTTGGGGATAGAGTAAAGGATATATCAGAACAAATTAGCAATAACCTTTGTTATCTCCTCTGCCACTCTATTTCATCCTGCTTTGCCATCTGCTAACATTCCCCCAAATCAATCCTGCTTCTAGTCCATTTTAGTTTACTCTTGTGACACCTGTCTGTCTTCATGCATTTGAAAAATCACCCTTAATCTTTTTCCATTCTTTTCACACAGGTAACATAATGTGAACCAGAACCAGCTATATGCATTTCAGTTAACCCATTTGTGAAATGAGGTTTTCCAAGATATAATACTCACCCAGGAATTGCACTGTGATATAGTCTGCAGAGCTGTATGTCAACACTGAAATAGAAAGCTGATTCACACTTCCAGCTTGCCCCAGTGTGAGGCTGGGCCACCCACCATCTGGGGCTGGCAGGAATGGAAGACATTAGCTGCCTGGGAAGTGATCTCCACCTGAATTTTCTTGCTGCATATCAAAAATAGTGTTTTCCCCCCCAGCCACTGTGCCAGCAGGGCAGCCCAGCCCACCTATTGCTCTCCCTTCCTGCTCTGGTGGGTGCCCCAGTCCCTGCTCCCTGCCTTGGTCACCCATTCCATACTAGGCTGCTGGGCTGCCTGTCATGCAGGTTGGACCTTGGCTCTTTGTGTTCTGTTCACATTAAGCACCTGTAGTGGAAGCATGAACTACTGGCTGTTTCTGTTTTTTTGTTTTTGACAGGATCAGCAAACTAAAGGTGAAATGGTGGCCATTTCTTTGTTTTTTGCTTTTAGCTGGATAGAATTGACAAGATGTATGCCAGTTTTCCCTTCTAGCCTAAATGACTTGAAGGACTACAGGTGGTCCTTGTTTAACGACCACTCATTCAGCAACTGTTCGAAATTACAACAGCACTGAACAAGTGGTAGTTACAACCAGACCTCAGTGTCCAACAGTCACATGATTGCGATTTGTGATCTTCTGTGCTGGCTCTCCACAAGCAAAGTCAATGGGGAAGCCAGCAGGAAGATGGAAGTCATGGTCACCTGAGATCTTTGCTTAACGACCCATATGTCCTCGTTTAATGATGGCAACTAGGACTGCTGGAGCTGCCATCACTAAGCAGTGTGGTCACATGATTTTTTGACTTATGATCGTGTTGCTTAATGAGTTTCCAGTCCTAATTAGTGTCATTAAACAAGGACTGCTTGTATAAAATTGAGGCTTTTTTGTTGTTTTTTAAACTGGATGAAATTAACAAGAATTCTGCCAAGTTTCCCTTTCTCGTGAAGTGACAGGAAGAACTGTAAAACTAATGTCCTCCCACCCACCCCCAGCCCCCGCCAGATCTCAAAAGACATACCTCATAAAAAGGAAGGCAATTGGAGCTTGCTTTCCTGGCAGAGGTGGGAGGAAAGAAGAAACAAGGGAGTCCACTAGTTGGGGGCCATGTTAACTATGGTCTGGACAGAACACCTGGCCATCACTGTGGCCAGAGTGGAGAACTGGATTCATTTCCAGCTGGTTCACTCACCAGGGACAAACAGCTGAAAGTTGCAATATGGAAAACCCAGGGATGGTCCTATATAGGACACAGAGAAAGGAGCAGAGAGGATTTTCCAATCCTGGACCAATCTATCCTTTGAACAGCTTTCTGATGCCACAAATCCTGTACACGGGCATAGTTAGGGAAACATATTGATAGTCACCAAAACTGACATTAATAACATTCATAATTTAAACAATAGAGAAATCTCAGAAGATTGCAATTCCCATAAAATATCAGTGAACTTGTCTGCAATGCCATGAAACAATGCTGAAATCTCTCAGGAGCTGACTAAAACCTTATGAAATCTCAGTAAAATATTGCAAGGTTTTGTCAATCTCATATGAACTCTGATGAAAATTGAGCTATTCTATGCAAGATCATGAGATTACCAAAATCTTATGAGATTTTGCTATCTTGTGATCAAACAAGACTTTGGAGTATGATCCTTGGTAAGAACAACAGTGTCAACAGAAACCACTGGATCAGTGTGCATATCACTTACGTTGCTGGGAAACCACTTTCATTGAAAAAGCATGGGAAAAAGAGCTTGTAGAAAATAGATTATGTAGGAAGAAATAATGCTAAGGGAATGGGTTGGGAAGTGTGCTGTACATTGCATGAGTGAGCCAACATCTTAATAGTGAGATAAAATGCTCGTATATATTGGACCCAACAAAAAATGCAAAGGGATAGACTTAAAGTCATGAGACCCACGGGATCACTAAAGAGACAAGCTCTGAATTATTTGGGACAGTATGATGCACAGACTTGTTTTTCTCATTTGAAGCAGAGTCGACTGGACTGGATTTCACTGTGTATTAATCAAAGCAATACATGTCTTTATTTTTCTATTTCTCTTTCCAGCTTATTTTACATGGCATTTTCAACAACACCATTCTCTTTTTGACTGTTAATAGTTATTCCACTGTGCCTCTGAAGAACTGGTTCCTTGGTTTTTTTTTTTTTTTTTCCTGTTCCTGTCATTCTTTTATTTACACTGTAATTCTTTGTAAAGTACTACATTAATTTATGGCTCTCATAATTTATACCCATATTTATAGGATATATTTCAATATGGCCCTCAGTGTTATGTTTTTATAGTAGTTAATATCATTCTTATGTCTGTTCTCAGGCATTTTCTTTTTAACTGCTTTTTTTTTTAACTTGATTTTAAAAAAAACATCTCAAAGGAATTTTAAATGGCTTTCTCTCTGCAGTTTGGAAAGTGAGAGATTGAAAAACATTTGTTGTACAGTAGTCCCTGGGTTAAGAACAACTGGCTTAAGGATGACCCACAGTTAAGAACGGAGCCTGTTATAGCAAAATTTGAGTTAAATACACAATGGTTTGAGTTGATTACACAATACTACTTATACAGTATTATAAAATAATACTGCTCCAGCTTACATGCAAATTTAAGTTAAGGACAGACCTTGGGAATGGAACTGGTTCTTAAACAGGAGACTACCTGTATTTTTTTGAATTTGTATTTTGTATTTGTAGCCAGTGGACTGCCTACAGCATTTTGCTTGAGGCGAGACAGAATCTCATACCTAAAGGGACAAAAAACATCATTCTTGCAAGCAACTTTTTGAGTTGTTTGATACAGAATGGGCAGAGCATGAATGTTTTTCCTTAGAAAAGTATTTCAGCACAGCTGCTGCTCTTAACTGTCCCATATGGTTGTATTTTTAAGTATGGCTTGAACTTGAAGCAGTTTCCATTTCTAAAAATTCTTCAGCAAAATCATCTTTCCAATAATAATATTCATATGTGTGCCTTTGCTTCTCATGTTTTCCCCCCTAATTAATTAATCTCTTAAAACATCTTGCCCTTACCCTCCTGCTTTTCTGCACTGGCATTTTTTCTGCCATGATTCTTAATGGCCTTAAGAGTGTGGAAAGGTTAGGCTACCTTGTTTTTATTTCAGAGAACTTAGACCTGTGTTATTATGACAATGTGTATAAAATGTCATGCACCAGATGTGGTGTCTCTCTGCATTACATACTCAGCCTGATTGCTGTATGTTTAATGCACTCATTGAAAGAGATTCCTGGTCTGCTCCATGGCTCTTTGGTTCTCATTGCAAGGTTTAATAAATGGCTGAATGATTAGTGAGTGTTATCATTTGCACAGCTGCCAAGGAATGAAACATATGCTATGCATGGAGGGGTATTCAGGTATATATGATCATCTCCTTTCTCCTTTACCCTCCTTCCTGCCAGAAAACAGAAGTCCATGACACCGTGTGGTTCCCCACCATACTGCTGGCCTGAAACAGGATTGAGAAGGTCCTCCATGCTTTCTGAGCAACCAGTACACATTCTTTACAGAAAAGCTGCTCCCTATATTCAATTTGCACTTCAGCCAGTCAAGATCACATCTGACTTGGGAATGTATGTTCTTAAGAGGGTTGAGATTATTTTCAAGGAAGTTTTCCTCTGCAGCTTCCTCAACTACAGCTGTTAGTAAGAACTGCCATTAAATGTTGTAGGGTGAGATTGTTATGTGCAAGGTGCCAGCCAGCCTTCAACCAAGCCCTCCACCAATAAACTTCCTTGAATTTTCCCTTTTCTGTTTTTGATTCCACTCCCCTTGAGGTTTTTCCTGTCCCTGAAATCTTACTACATTTGCAAGTGCTGGTTTTCCCCTGGACTTGCTGATATCTCTTTCTTGGACATGGATGGTAATGTTTTGGTTATATAAATGCTCACAGATAATTAACAGGTGGCATAGAATTGTTTCCTACAGCATTTCTAGTATAAGGCAGAATATGCTGTAAAATAACAACAAACAGGATATATCATTTTGTTATAAACTTCTCAATAACCCTGCTGACTGGAGAAGAGAAAGAACCACAAATTAATTTGAAGCAACAGGGAAGAGAGAACTCTTTTAACTGTACTAACTTAATCATATCCCAAGTAGAAGGTCCAACCCTGTGTGTGTTAACATGTGCTGCCTCTGTTCACAAAAAGGCTAAATCGGACTGCTTTCGCTCCTCCATCTTTCCCCAGTACATATCAAGCAATTAGCTGCAAATAATTGGGAGGAAAATTTGGTTTGGGGGTGATGGCTTATTTTACCAAATGCTGAAAATGAGAAAGAGCCTGGTAGAACTTTTTAAGAACAACCCATTTTGGTTTTAAGGTATAAAGTCTTAAAATGTGCTACCAGATTTTTTCTGATCTTTGGCTACCCTAGACTAACATAGGTCTCTTTGTTCAATGTCCACCCAATACTGGTAAAAAGTTGCTTTGGTGTTTTTTTTTAGTAAGATGGGTTGCTATTTTCTCTTCTGGTAGATGGGTGTTTTATGACTGTTCATGGCTATCATGGCAGTCATTTTGTGAATAGCCAAGCCATCCTTCAGGACAGACATTTTGTCTATGTGTGAGAGAAATCTCTTAAGATTTAAATATAACAATGTTGAAACCTCTTGCAGTGATGGGCTATTGTACTTATGGCAAATAGTGACAAAGTTTCTCTGCTTAATCAGAGTTAGGGCAGGCAAAGACACAGGATTAAGGAAGCATGGTTAAAGGAGGTAAAGACCTGAGTGGTGGGGCTGATACAGAGCAAAAGACCAGGTAAGATGTGATCAGAGACATTGTGAGATACAACAGATAAACATTACATATGTGTGATGGTGAGGAATTCCTGACACGTTCATGTTGATCTGAAATATGGTATCAGTGGTAAATGAAGGACTGAAAACAAAAGGATTTCTCTCTTTTCTGGAACAAGACAAAAGCGGTCTTCAGAGCCATACTATTTGTCTTAACATGCTGCCTGCACATTTTGTTCATTTTTCTGGGTTCACACAGGGACACAGCAACCATTTCCATAATTTAGTGCCAGCCATTCTCCCCTTGATGCCTTTTAAATATACTGGGTGACAACTCTCACTATCCCCAGCAAACACAGCGGTGATGGGAACTGTAATCCAACATATCTGGAAGGTACCTATATGAAGCTGAAAATTAAAAAGTAACTTATTGGTGAGAATTTAATAGAATGAATTTATCCCATCAAATACATAAGACGAGTTCTTTCTGCTACAAAATTCTGGAAGCACATTGCCGATACAAAGCCAAAACTGCCTAGGGCAGTATATCAGCTACCCTTAAATTCTTTTATTAAGCAGGAGGCCAATTTATGCCTTTGGTTCTAAAACTATTTCAGGCAAGGTATGTGAACCAGTTGCTTTATGTCTTTCAGTTAGGTATTTAAAGACTGTAGATAACTAGAAAGGATGCAATCCAATTTTTTAAAGAAGTATACTATTTCTGCCATGATGCCTGCCAGTTGTAGCCCTCAAAGTGTGCCAAATGAAGCCAAGATTTCATAAACTGAGATGAGGCTATGAGCTAATGTTTTCAGCTTTGCATTCAGATTATTGCTTTCCCCACTGGGGCTTGAATCCTTCAATACATTGGAACAATTTTCAGTATATCTGGGAAGCAACACAGGAGACCAGTGTGATTTTGCAAAGTGAAAGAGATTATTAGTCAGCATATAAAATCTGTTGATATGCAATCCAATTAAAGTAAGCTACCTAGACAATAAAGTCAATATGTGCCCTTTAATAAGGAGAGCTTCACTGAAGCGTTTCACTGATCTTATACTGTCACCTATAGAAAACAGGGCTGTTCAGTGCTTCAGATTCAGTTTAGGAAAGGAGCTTCTGAACACATGGAAACACAAATGTAGCAACTCTCTGTGAGTCATTAAAGCAGCCACATCTATTTTCAGGATTTCAGGCTAGTGGCTACTACTAACAGGAAAGCATTTATAGAAGCAGGTGTTAATATCTTCTGTTGATCCTTTTAGATAGAAGATTCCAGTGCGTTCCATACTCATATAAGACCTGCCCACTTGGAGTAAAAGGTTAATCTCTATCATTCATGTATTGTTTCACTTCACTTATTACAGAGAATTTCATTTAGAAGTTATTGTTCCCTCTTTTAAGATATTAGATAGGACTGAAGATTATCACACTTGCTTTCTTTTAGGAAATTAGGGTTTGAAAGATGAGAGAAAGAAACAAATATTGTGGTTGAGATTATTCAGTTCATAAGGTGATTATACAGATATATACTGTAGTGGCTATTTCTACTGCAGAACAAGATTGGTTGAATTCTGTACTGCATACTGTTTTCCTTCTCTTTTTACATGCTGATCAATGATTGCAAATAAAGTTACCCACTTACCCATCCTTTAGTACAGGGTTCCTCAAGCTCAGCAACTTTAAGATGGGTGGACTTCAACTCCCAGAATTCCCGAGCCACCCATGCTGGCTGGGGAATTCTGGGAGTTGAAGTCCACCCATCTTAAAGTTGCTGAGCTTGAGGAACCCTGCTTTAGTACTGTATATTTGTTCTTCTTTATTCCATTGTGGTAGCTGGCTCTTGTCATTGATTCCATGGAATAAGCATTCTACCATTTCCTAATTTAATCCTTTATGAGACTTGAGTTAATCATTTTATTAAATCGTGGCATCTTTCACAGAATCACAGCTGTATAAGGTATTAGGTGGTCCTCTAGTCTTTGAAACAAACATTTCTTCCCTCATTCCTTATTGAGTTAAAGTGTCTGTGAGATGCATAGTGTTCCCACAGAAGTTAAGAAGTACAAGGCTTATCAAAACCAGTTAGCACTTAATTTCTATGATTTATATCCTCTGTACTTGTTATCCTGTCATTTTAAAGCATGTGGAATCTGTTTTCATGGTCAGTCTTTTCCATAAAAATACAGAATTGTCTTCCATATGCCTTCTGTATATTCTCCTATATATATCACATGTGTTTTAACCTCAAGCCTGGCTTTGAAGAGAGAACCCTGGTTGTTTGCGCAATTGTTCCCTCACCAATGCACAGATGTATGGATATGTTTGTCAGGGCGGCTCTCTCCCTGGAATGTTGCTGTGGACCTCCCAAGGTGTCACTTCTGTGGTCTGTGTGCAAGCCAGGAAACTGAACTGCATGGACAAGTAGCTACAAGCAGCTATATAGGATGGGTACAACTACAGAGACAGCAGCAGCCGCACTGGAAAATATGCTAAGAAACTAAGCCATGCCAATATCCTTGACCGAAATGGGAACAACCACAAAAGCAGTGGCTGTACTTAGAATAATATGCATAAAGGAGGCTTAATTCCAGTATAAACTGTGGCCTGTCCAAGGAACATTTAGAGGAGAAAGTGCTAGGTCAGGTGCGGGAAGTTTGTCCTCCCTATGTTGCTGAACAATAATTCTCAGTAGTGCTGGCCTGCATGACCAATTAAGAATTGTAATTCTGCCATATCTGGAGAGTCACAGATTCCCTTCTCTTCTTCAAAATGATCCAAGAATGACAATAAATAAAGAACTGAAACCTGCCTAAGAATGGAAGACTACCAAGCTAACTGCAAACAGAGGCACTTTTGATATTGTGCTTGCTGATGTTTACACAAGAGGTGGGGAAGCTATTCTTCATATTGTCTTGAACTGCAGCTATCAGCAGTACCAGTCATCATGGTCGATAGTGAGGGTGCTGTGGTCCAACATCTGGAGATTCTTAAGGTTCTCAACCTTGATTTACATCGTCGGACTAATAGCACTTTTGAAGCAGGATATTTTTATGAGGGCTGTGGGGTTAATAGAAAAGTTTAACTCTTTCATCCATACCATGGTCCAGATCCAAATCTAGATCTTTGATTTTGCTTTGATTTTTTTTGAGGGGGGGTGATAATACGATAGGGGAAAGAAAGAAAGAAAGAAAGAAAGAAAGAAAGAAAGAAAGAAAGAAAGAAAGAAAGAAAGAAAGAAAGAAAGAAAGAAAGAAGGCAGGCAGGCAGGCAGGCAGGCAGGAAGGACGGAAGGAAGGAAGGACGGAAGGAAGGAAGGAAGGAAGGAAGGAAGGAAGGAAGGAAGGAAGGAAGGAAGGAAGGAAGGAAGGAAGGAAGGAAGATGTACACATTTAACATTAACTGTTCTTTGCTCCAGAACTATGTTGAGGTTTTGGGACTAATCTAAATTATTCCATAGGCAAACTTGCAACATTTGAGTTTTAAGATTTCTTTGACTTATCATTATGCATATCCTGAAACAATATTTCTTAAGCTATATTGATGAACAATGGATGATTATGACTGTGCTTCATGGTAAAAAAAAAATAGAGGTGATGAATGAAAGATGAACCACCTTTTGACTTACTAAACTAAGGAAAGGGAGCTGGTCTTTGCTGGAATTGTCATTAAAAAGAAGGCAAAGAGCTAATGTTGTTTTCTGCAGGAAATCTTATAGCATTTTAGATTCCTTAGGCAATTAGATGGGGAGCAGGAATCCCCTGGAGCATGGATTCTTTGCAGCTTTCATCAGCCCCTGTGAGCGTAAAATATTCTCACCACTTGGAACGTGGGTATATTTGCCTAAAAAGAATAAATCAGGTGGATGGTTTCATGTGTATAGGTTGGGATGTTCTTTCAGAAGTTATCATTATTCATCCTGCTATAACTTCAGGCATCTTTCTGGGATCACCTAGCCAAACTACATTTTAAAAAGACCACTAAAAATGGCATCTTCAACACATACACACATCTATATCTGTCAAAAGATCATCTACTCCAGTATTAACATCTAATAATCTTTCTCTTCCCAAAGCCTCATGTACATCCAACAAATGTTATGTCTTAAATTCTTCTTTCTTTTCTCAATGACTTCATGTGCTAGCTATCTGACTTCATGAATAACTACAATAAATGTGCAGTGTGGAAATACTGTTATAAGTCTACAAGGGCATTCCCGGGCTTTGTAAAGCATTGCATTGAAAGTAAGTAAAAGGTGTAATTATTCTGAGACATTGAACACAATCCTGTTTTGAACATATTTACCCTGTTGGGTTTTTTTAAACTTTGCTTGGACAGTTATAAGAAAGCGACTCCAAAGATGAAGCACCTTCTATATCATGCTCCGGTGCTTTGAGGGGAAATTCTGATTATCACTGTACATATTGTATATTATTTTTATTACATTTAGCTCATCGTATTTAATTCATTATTTATATAAGATTGAGCTGAGTGGCTTATGTATTATCATCATCATCATCATCATCTTGGCCTCATCGGTTTGCCTAATCTAGTTCTGAACAAATGAATAACGTTCACCATGGTTAAACAACATCATAATTGAAATAATCCAACAAGGACAATACAGATGAGGAAGGGGAAAGACTTTATAAAGCTTTTATGTGCAGTTTTATTGCTGTCATATGACAATCTAAATATTTTTCACACAGCTTCTGCACAAAAATGCTTTTCTGTGTAGGAGTGTTTTCAAAACCCCCACAAGTTTCTCTTTCTGTATCAGGTTATCAACAGCCTGGTCACTTTGCTTGATTCCCTCCCTGACCAAGGGATATAATCTGACTTTTGCAAGCATCAAACTTCTCTCCTTGTTTATTTTGTTGGGAATGCTGCCTTTACAAAATTTCATATATGCATCCTCATAATTGCATTTGGAAATTCAATTTGCTTGGATGCAGCAAACAAGCTGAAGTCAGAGTGAAATGCAAGGAGATTTCCTTCCCTAAATATTTACTTCAATTAGACAGTCTGTTAAATTTGCCTTCCATCCGCTTTGGTGCCAGTCTGTTGCCAATTTGTTTCTCATTATTCAACACAGTGGAAAATTATTACAGTGAGATAAATGTGGAATCCGCAAGTCAGTGATGTATCTGTCATCAATTATAGTTGTTTTCCACAAAATCTAAGCTTTTATGATTTAAAGGGATAAAGAATGAACTGTGCTAGTTTGTACCCCCTAGGAAAAAGAAAAAGGGGGTAGGGGGAGCTAGTCTCTGTTTATTTGCAATGAAGACTGAAATACGGAGTAGTTTTTATATCGGGCAGTAGAGTTTAATGCCATAACATCTGATATGGCAGAATGCTGGAGAAATAGTTAAGAGGCAATCAAATTAGACGAGAGTCACTACCACCCTCTTGACCTTTTGGACCCCCCTGCAGATGCCCCCGGGTGGACATGTGGTTTTGTTATGCATTGATTGCACAGTGATCAACAACCACCTAAGGCACATTGCTCATGTTTAATGTGTGGATCAGGCAGTAGCCTGCATCTATGAAACCAGTCCTTTAAGGTTTCATACATACCTTTTTATTCTTCCCAACCCAACAGAATGTTGGAAAGAAATTATGTAGAGGGGCTAAGTTTCTGCTGTCCATTTGTCAGAAAAAAATTGAATTGAAAGGGACCAAATTTGATATGGAGTGAGAAGCTAGCAAATTCTGCAGAGAGGAAAACAAAGCCAAGCCCAAGAAAAAAAAATCTTTATGCATCTTTATGAGAGAGGCAATCGGGCAATGGCTTGGAATGTTGCCGACTGCTCCATTCTTAAGTCCCCTCCCTCCTTGGATTTACTATGAAGGGGGTGGACAGAATTCCAGAGGCCGTGTGTTGCAGCTTTCCCCACTGTATTTCCCCTGGAGTAAATGGCAATTTTCATAACATGTGATCAAGTCTAAGATCTCAGGGAAGGAATGGAATTCTTTTCATGCATCTAATGCTCCTTTCTGCTCCTTCTCAGCAGAGGGAAGTTACTGTGAGTGCCAATAGGAACAAAACTCCTTTGCCAAATAGCAGGCTTTAATAATGGTGGTGGATTATCATCAGGATTATAAGCAAAAAGAAATGATTGTCCTACTTTCCTGTTGGAATCCTCAGCAATTCCTAATTGCAGGTTTAAAAATGAAAGAAGTGTAATATTAAACCATGTATTTAATGTTGCATGTAATTCAGTGTTAAAATGTGGGGCACATACTACTTTCAAAATGGTGACCTGTAGGCGTTTTCACTGAACTCACAGTGGATGTCATGAGAATTAAAATCTTGAAGGATTTCTTGCTTTTTTAGGGGCTTTAATCAGGGCTGGAACAAGAGGCCAGGATCGCTGAAAAAGATCCAGCTCTCTCAAAAAGCTCATCAACCAAGACTCAACATTGCCAATTTTATTCTCATTTGAGCTACATTCCACAAAATAGCCTTCTTCCACCAGCTTCCTTTTGGACATGTTTGGTGACCATTTCTATCAACCCCACCAGCATGACTTTGCTTTGTGAGTGATGGGAATTTTAGACCAACAGATGTGAATGGCACCAGGTTGGGGAAAGGCGCCATACAATTTTTTTTAATTGACTTTTTTTAAAAAAATGGAATTTCCAGAGTGCTAAGTAAAAGTAGCTTATTTATACTCTTAACAATTGAATGCATTTTAATTAAGGTATTTTAATGTTTTAATATCAGCAGTAAACAACGTGGGCAGTCAACGATAAATATCTATTTAGAATTGTCTTTAACAGTTGGACAGTTTAGTTTCATTGATCTGAGACCAAAGGCCGTGCATACATTTTCCTCTAATTGAAGCAAAAATGGCAAAACTGCAAGAATTTTATTCCCCTTCTCTGGAAGATACAAGCAGTTCTCACAGTTTTTCTCCTCAGTATAAGCATGTATGGTGGGCGGGGGAAGAAAGGAGTTCTGTGTGTCTATGTACATACTGTATAATAGGCTATATCTTTATGTCTGCATATGTAAAGTCCCAGTCACTGTATTTACATGTTGTTAGTTGTAATTCCCAAAGACCTGGCCTTGTACTTGGTGTAGTCTTGGCCCCAAAGTTTGCACATTCTTTCTCTACACAGATCATTATATATGTGATGAAATATATATAACGTGCTTATGGAAGAAATGCTTTCTATTCAAGAAACATATGACAAATGGAAAGACACTGAGTTATGTTCTCAGGGCTGGGAGAAAGGTCTATTGTCTACTGTCCAAAAAGGTTTGTTCTTTTCCCCTGATTCTTTTGTTCCCTGTTAGTGTATTAATGTGGCTTTTCTGTTATTTACCTCTTTGACTCCTGATTGTTCAGAATATTAGTGTTTGAAAAAGTTCCCATTCCAACATATAAGTTACATTTGCACTGGATATTTTCTTCTGATATATCTTTTGACATGTCAGATCACAGCATGACTTTCTGTTCAGAAGACTCAATGGACTTTTTTTAATGCAATTTGTGATAGATTGAGATTTAACATATTAGGTATCCATTGATGCAGATTCAGCTTTGAAATATCATGTTTCCAGATTTGCTAGTCAAATGTTACATTCACATTAAAGAGACCCAGACCCTTTTAGGGAAGGATGGGCCAATAGAACTACTAAAAGGCTATTGTGATATATTAGCTGAGCATGTTGCAGATAAAATCGCTCATATTCACTCAAGGTTAGAAGTTGGCTGGACAGAGTCCCAAAGAGGTGCTCTCTACTTGAGATCACCTTTGCTATCTGTAGACTAAAGGCACTCAAGGCCCTGCCCCACGTGGCCTTGAGTGCAGCCAGAATAGGGATTGGAGGCTGGATCCAGGCTATAATAAACACCATGCTCTGGGAGGGGGGATGGCAATGTTGATGGACTCCCTCCTTAAGGGGCTGATCATGAACCCAGCTAGAGTGGACAACTATGGATCGGTCTACAACCTTTCCCTGTGCAGGTTGTTGAAAAGGTGGTGGGGGAGCAGTCACAAAGGACTCTGAAAGAAGCAGAATACCTAGATCCTTTTCAGTCAAGGTTCAGGTCTGGGCATGAAACAGAAACAGCTTTGCTTCCCCTCATCAGTAATAATGATGATACCCAGTTATATATCTCCAGGCAAATCATGAGATGTGATGAGGAGTCTTGACCTTGTGCATGGCAGCTGCAAGGGACTAAATGAGGAGAAACAGGCTCAAATGTAGCTCAAATAAAATGGAGTGGCTGTTAACTCAAAAGTTGATTGAGTCTGGGATAATATCAACTTTAGCTCTTGAAGGAGTTGTGTACCCCTAGAAAGAGCTGGTGTGGAATTTGGGGGTGCTCCTGAACTATATGCCTCTGCTAGAACAGCAGATTGAGCCTGTTGCCAGAAGAACTTTTGCTAAGCTATGGCTGCTGCCATAGGAGGTGGCTATTCCTGGAACAGGAAGTGCAATGGTCACTTATGTTTGGACTACTGTAATGTGCTCTACATGGGACTACTCTCAAAGGCCATCTAGAAACTACAATTAGTGAGCAATGCAGCAGGCAAAGCAATAACCAGAACTACTTAGTATAGCCAAATAACACCAGTATTGTGGAGAAGAAGTTGAAGTAGTAACAAATTTTGGACTAAGACAACAAATAATTCAATACTAGGAGTAAAGCCAAACTGCTCACAGGAGACATTAATGATGAAGCTAAAGCTTAGTTATTTTGGATATATAATGGAAAGGCAAGAGTCATTTAAAAGACTCTAATGCCTGGAAAAATTGAAGGTAATTGGAAAAGAGGGCAAGCTGGTTAGATGCTATCATTGATGACAGAAGTGTGAACTTACAAGAATTCAAAGAACCAGTTACTGACAGACAATCCTGGCAGAAGTGACTGAACTATAGAGTAATAGAAACTTTAGCTCCAAATTAAAAAAAAAAAAAAAAAGCATTAAAATTCCTGCTGCAGAAACCAGCAGGAACCAAATCTTGATCAAGACATTCTTGAATTATTTGATGGCTGGAATTTTGGAATGGTTTTCATATAAAATTTTACCCTCCATTGCTTATCTTTTCCTGTTAAAGAGCTACTCTATTTTTGTGTGAAAAAATAATAAACCAAAGTTCTGTCACAGCTGTGTCATGCTGTTTTACAAGGTCATAACTTGATCCCCTTGCTGGAATAACATATGAAGTCTTTATTTTTGAAGTCCCTCCATTTGGGGTTTAGATTACTGCTATATAAAACAGCATGATGGTACAGTTCCTCCTAAAAAGTGTTAAGTCACTCAAATATTTATTGTCCAACACTCTGATTTCATGTGATGTAATATTTATATTCTGCAAGTCACCATATAAATGGGTTTGCAATTGTAGCACCTAATAATTTACACGTGTGGAGCAACTACGAATCCTTTAAAAAAATTCTATTGTCTTAATTTATTGCCCACCCCCCCAGCTTATATGGTCTGTCACCTTGTTGGTATTTTAAGCCAAATGCTTACACTGAGAGTTTTAAAGTCTAACAATAGTTTCCAATGGAATCACCTTAGGAAAATGCTGATGCTAAATATTGGCCTGGGAGTTAGTATCACAAGGTTTTCCTGGTGTATTCTTTCTGTAAACTATTGATATTCCACTGGTGAACAGGACAATGAATGGCTGCTTGTTTCCATTCCCACTCAGGAATGAGAACATCTGTTATGATCCTTGGCAATTTCAGTGTTGCATCAGTGAGTGGCTGAACAAAGCAGGCAGGTGTATGTAGAATCTCCCTTGGTTGAGGAGTGAGAGAGCAGAGGACTTGCATACTCTGCCCCTTGGCCATCCATTTCAACAACCATTCTCTTTTGCTTGTTGTTTAAACATGGGAAAGATAAACAGTTACAAGATGAGATGGGACAAGAGAAGTTGATGGAAAAAAATATGAACAAATTATTTAAAAAATACATTGATCTCATGTAGCAAATTGGCTTTAAAAGTAAGATATCTCCCACACTAGCAAAAAGGCATCAAATCTGATATCACCTGCATATAAGTATAGAGGACACCTAGGATATGATGATGGCTTATGAAAACCCATTGTAAAAATCATGAGGATTCATTCATCCATGCATTGAATACAGTTTTGTGCTATGGTAATGCTTTAAATCATAGCTGTGATTTAATCCATAGAAATAAAAGTGATCTATGATTTGATGACACTTTTCAGGGAATCTCCTTTGAAAATTATACAACTCTCAATTATAGAAAATCCAGCTGTGCCTTTTCATTTCCCTGTGTTCCCTGTTTCACCCCTTTCTTCTGCTTTACCTCTTCCTCATTCTGCTTCTCCCCATCACTTTGTTCTCCTCCCATTCTTCTGGCATTTTCACTCCTGCCATCTAGTACTGGAAAAGGTGGACCACGTTTCTGTAGCAAAGGAGCTTGGGTCCTACTAGATGACAGAAATTTTATAATATCATCATGCACTGTTCCATTAAATAAGATTGGACCACAGTAGCTATCACATCTCTATGTGTATAGCAAAAATATTTCTGGAAGAAGGGGATTATTAGGAGTAGTAATGGCAAATTCTTTCACGTTAAACTTCTCTTTTCCAATAATGAGAGAATAAACCCAATGATCTAATTTCTATTTTGTTCCCTCCCTCCCTCCAAGGCTGTGTAATACTCATAGTTTTAAGAGTTGAATTAGAACAAGGATAAGGAGAGTTTGAAGCAAGGTGCAGATTTGGAATTGTGAGGGCACTCACAAAATGGCTTTAATGAGAGAAATGGCAAGTGACAAAACACCCTTTTACCAAAAACTGAAGTAGACTCCAGGATGTTCTCTAGCACTCTAGTGGCACAGTTATGAGGCCCAAAGGCATTACTGTAAATAAATATATTAGGGACTAATGCTTTGTTTTGTAGCTTCCAATTTATTGGTTGATGATTATCTACGATAATGTTTTCAAAAGTTCAGGTGGGATGAAAAGCTTGGTGAGCACCAGAAGAGTTTTCTGGAGGAACATTAGTGTCTGTGAACACCACATTGCCTACACCTGAATTCTGTTCTTTAAACAAAGGTTAGAAATTCTATGTGTTGAAATCCATCATATTTGGGGAGCATGGAGGAAAACTATATCTCTCTAGGTTTGTTTCATGGTAGTTCAGACTGAACAGATTTCTTTCCTGAATTTGACCTTAGTGGTTAATATTCATCATGGAGATTATACTTTGAAAAATGAATTGTGTAACAAAAAGAATTGCAGATGCCATATAACTTTCTGTTGCAGGTCTCTCCAACATTTTGTGGGCACATTTGAGACCATGACACAGATAACCTTGCAAAATGTCTTCTATGGAGTCTCCCTGACCATTTAGAAATTGCTGCCATGAGGGGTGAGACCAGTCATAATTGGCCCAGAAGACAAATAGGTAAGGAAGTCCATCTTGCCTAGTCTTTTCAATAATTTCCAGTTTTCTTTTTCTTTCATGGACAAGGGGGCCTACTTCCAAACAAAGCCATAGACTGTTGCCATCCTCCATTTTTATTTCTAATAATATCTATGGGTCTTATGTGGGGCCCACAGTCTTGAAATGAAAAATAATGCTGGAGGCTGGTACTTTCCTTGCAACGTACAAATTTCCCAATAATGTGTTTTTTGAAAAATCAAAAGAATCTTAAAAAACTGTTGGACAAAGAATATGGTGGAAGCCAAGGGATATATTCATGGACACAGATGTCCATGAGAACCAGGCTGGGGATCCCAGTTATTCTATGCCTGAAAAATGTTTTGTTTTTGTTTTTAATATGAACAACCTGTTTCACATTTCATGTTTTATTTAATTTTTGCATTATTCATAATTGATTTCAGAATACAGCTCAGGTGTGTATGTGCGTGTGTGTGTGCATGTGTGCGTGAGAGGGAGAGATGCTGGAATTAATAATTCTGGGTGAGAGATTGGGGTAGATTTCTCATATTGCTTGTGTTGTGTTGCTTCCATACTGTAATCTGGCTCTCTGCCCTAGAAGGCTCTCTTCCAACAGACAGAATCTTATAGACATGGTGATTCAACTTAAAGCTTCCCACAGCCACTTCTAGCTGACTTGGGAAAAGGAGGCTGAATGCTTTCGCCAGGAAAATATACACAGCTACATTTCCCACATGTGTATTATTATGACATCACATCAATCTGCAAAAGTTTACAACTGATTGGCAATTACAAGAGTTCTTAGACTTCTGCAAAGGACTTGTGCTAGTCTAGTGGAATTTGGGGTGTGTCCTCCTTCAATTTCCTAATCAGTTTGCTATCTAGCATGTGAGGGCTGGATCCAAAAGCATATTTTTGCCAGAAGAATGAATACCAGTGGTGTATTTAACTTTCTACCACTGCAGTCAACCATATATCCCCAAAATTGCTCCAGAGGACACTGTGGAGTAGATTTGGGGAGCATCTATGGGGGGTGGAAATGGGAGAGGCTAGAAAGGGAAACTACTCTTGTGCAAACCTGAATTCCTTCTCACAACACTGTAGTTTGTCCAACAACAACTCTTTAATAAGGGTGAGGAAGTAGCTACCACCCACACAATGGCTCATTTTTAATTTTTTAATATTTGCAAATGCACAATCCGTGCACCAAAAAGATGATGACAGCAGGCTAACACAGCATCTTCTTTTTCTGTGTGTGGGAGTGGGGGCGCAGGGGGATTTGTGTTACTCCAGAAGCTGTAGCAACTTAGGGGTTGGGATACTGAATCTTGTTTTTGGAACTCGCCTGTTGGTCGACTGGAGAGAGAACTCAATAGCTTATAAAGCTCCTTGCCCATTCTCAATTTTTCAAGGCCAGCATAATTATGAGGGGTGGAACAAAAAAAGAAAACTGCAATGTGGAATTGGCTCCAAGGTGAGAGCACCCAACATTTCTGGGTGTAGAGGGCAGAGGGAAAGGCATTGAGGGGCAGGAAGAAGAGCCACTATGAAGACAATGGTCAGATAAAAGAGGATAGAATCTCGGGCAGGGATGTAACCTGAATAAACATCTCAGACAAGCCCCTTCCTAATTCTCACAAAGATAAAGGGAGGGAGAGGGGAAGCACATTTAGACCTGCAAGATTCTGTTACTATAGCTTTACCATAAAAGTAGTACTGACGTACATGACATTGGATTCCTAGTCTGTTCTACCTTGAAGGGCTGACAGAATCACTATTAGAAATAGGGTTTCCCCCCCCTCAGTTTAGCCAGTTGACATGTAATCCGTTGTGTAAATAGCCTTACAATATTTCAAGAGGGAAGGTTTGCTTACTGTGATCTCTTGGGCCCACCTACTGTGATCCTTTGGCTTCATCTGCTATAAAATACTTTCTATGCCTTTAAGATGAATGAGCTTCTCTGGCCATCTCCTTAGTCTATCACTAAAACAATGTTGAAGTGCCATCAGGCTAATGGTTATATATTGGCTGCTACCTGCTATTTCATTGTATGCCTGTGGAACCCCACTGCCCACCCCAAATAGAGATTCTACAGCAGTGTTTCTTAACCTTAGCAACTTTAAGATGTGTGGACTTCAACTCCCAGAGTTCCCCAACCAGCATGCTAAGGTTGAGAGACACTGTTCTAGAAGATTAGTGTTTCTCAGGATTACAGCAGAGACAAGGTGACATAAATTATTGGCACTTCAACAGTACTAGTACTCCATCCTCCAAAGTAGGTTTGAAGAAAACTATGCACAACAATTATCTTTAAACCTACCAACTCTTGGGCATTTGACTCAAACTGAAAATCATCCGTTCCCCAGAAACAAATCACACAGAATCTTTTAAACAAGATTCATTGAAATGAAAGGAATAGGGTTACAAGAAATTTGGTAATGAAAATATTTCCCTCAAGAACCAATTTATCTCCTAATTCATTAGAGCAGGGACTTTGATCATGTCTTTCTCATCATGCCTTTATTATGAACCAGCAAGGAAGCAGGTCTCCTTACTGATAATGGATGAGCCTGCAAGGGCCTATTTACAAAAACGTTTCCAGAATTCTTATCAACATGATAATTCTTACATAGTCTCAAATTGCTGAGAAATGGGAGTGGATAATGCTGCTTTACTCATGTGCCACAGGTTTCATCGTAATAAAATCTCTTCATGTACCCCCTACCCCCTTCATGCAAAAGGGAAATAAAATAAATTGCCTGCACCCTTTTTCCAGGTCCTTCATGTAGTATTTATTTGTCTGGTTTTATGCAAAAAATCCCCCATGATTCTTATGAGTGTGAACTGAAACGGTATCAAAACTCCTTTTCCCTTGAAAGATTAGAAGCTCTGGAGGCAGGAGTTCCTACACACAGAAAAATGGACTGTCCACAGTACTCCATAAAGTTAATTTTTTTTAAAAAAGACTAGTTTTACTAATTTCTAATACTCTGCAGCTGAGCCAGAAATAATTTGGTTCAGTTCTCAAATGCAATTCTCAACCATTTTCTAGGATCACAGAGGTCAAGGGCTACTTACAAATCAGTGCAAAAACTTTATGTGGACATGCCTGCCCTCTATTTTATTGGCCTGGCCCCAGAAAATACTATTTGCAGTTAAAGCAAATATGTGTGGTTTAACATCTCATGTAATTTAGCCTTAGCATATGGCTTTGCTGACACATCTTGGATTTTCTTCTTTTAAAAAATGGAAGGCCTGGGCAGCAAACAGAATGACATTTAACTCCTCCCCAAACCATGCTCATAATACTTTCCCAATTCTTTTTTCAAGAGAAATTGCAGATCACTTGAAACAAATCCACCATTTTTAAAAAAGCTATTTTATTGCATTGAGTGCTCTTCATCCTTCCCTCCCTGCCTTCCTTTTCATTAGCTGTGGCATCAGCCTACTATGGACTGTTTCTTGATGCTCATATACACCAGAGCCATTTATACACTTCTGAGCAGCTAGTAAAAACTGGCTTCAGCACACTCCGCGGCTGCTGGAATCCAGGGGAGTGAGGAAGTTATATTTATGTTATATTTGCATTCCCCCCAAATTGGCATCAGTTCTGAACATTTCATTTCACAAATGAAGATCTGGCCACTGGGTTTGCTTCACTTCCCTCCCCCTTCCCTTTTGATATTTAATGCACCATGATGACAGTAATTACTAAAGCCAAAGGAACATTTGCAAGCTATCAAGAGGGGAAGAGCCACTCATACAATTAAATGGGAAACACTGTTGGGTCTCGGATATTTATAGAAGGCTAACCTGAGTGTCATTTGACTTTACCGGGAGGTCCGCTTGATTACTGATGCTGTGTGCTTAGGCCATGTGGTGCTGTCTATTGCATGCAGTCCTGAGAATCACAGCTTTCCTGCCCCATTTTCTTTTAACTTTATAGCTCACCACAGTAAGTGCAGCCCACCCAGAAAGCTGCTGAATGGTGGTTTTCTGTGTGTGTCCACATGCATATGAAGGTGAATGTTTGGGGAAAGCTCTTATCCATTTCTTTAGGAACCACTGCTATAGCACACAAGAAAGCTAGTTCTCCTTCAATCCATTCCTTCTGTCCTGCTTTCTATAGCTGACATCTGCAAATGTACCGTCTATGATGCTAACAGATTGCTATTTGAAACCAGGAGGCCTTTTTTTGAGGGAGCCACCAGGATGTGCACTATCAATTTTTGTGATCTTTACTTGGAACCTAGTGTGGATTAGTTTGTGTCTGGCTTTTTTTCTCCATACCACATGTTAAGCCACAGTTTGTTTTCTCCACTTGTTTAAAAAATCAAACAAAATGGCTGATCGGACATTGCCACCAAAGAAGGCAATATGTGTCAGTTTGCTTACAACCCACCAACAAAATCTGGAAAGACTACAATTTATACGATGCAATTTTGTTAGGCTGTAAGAGTCAGTTATGTATTATCATCATGGCCAGTGCTAATATACATTTTAAAGGAGTTCTAACCTATAAGGAGTTGCAATGAGATTCATCAGGTTCAAAGTCCAAGTTATTTCCCAAGAATTTTTGAAGAGTTTCAAGAGATCCTACCATGTTTAGCATAAGACTTTAACACTGATGAGATTTTTCTTGCTATAAAATGAAATAGATATGCACCATTCTTCAAATATTATAAATTGTCAGCTGATGAGACTAGATGTTTTTGAAGGGATCACTGAATTGATTCATTTGAAACTAAATTGGTATTTGTTACCATTCCTTTTGGAAAGAACATATTTATTGTTAAGTTTCTAATTCTATCTTCCCATTCCTTGTATTGAATGTATTAATCCCCATGATTAAAAATTACAAGGGTTGGGAAAAGAGGAGCAAGATAAGGGCCAAAAATGGTTTCTTCCTTTTCCAAATTCCTAAAGTAAACTTTGAATGTGGATTTGAGATAAAAGATACAAATTTCTTATTGTCAGGGAGGAATGAACTAACATGAAATTCTGTATAGATTATGCAATATAGTTTGCCAATAGTTATGCATAAATGAAACAGAAAAATTATCCGGCTAATGAAACCAAGTAATAGGCAATGGAACTGGGTGACTAAAGAAATTTAGTCACTTGAAATGCATCAATTTCAACAAGCAATGATAATGAAAAATCTTGCCATGACTTAAATTTTGTTTTTAATATTGGTTTCTTAAAGTAAAAGCTAGGTACATTGGAATTCTGTGTGGGATGAAGGAGAATATTCCAAGACAGGAGACTCAAAGTCTCTACGTTCTATTCAGAAATAAGACTTGCTGAAGTCAGTGGACTATTCAAGGTAAATAGGTATAAGATTACAATATTTATAAAAGAAAGGTGAATTTTAAAAAAATTAAGAAAAAAGAGACATAGAAACATTACAGTAGAAAGACTTACAGTTAGTTGTTTTTAAGGGTAGCCAGGTCTCCTTTCACAGGATCAACCCTCATCCCCAAGTGAAAGAGGAGAAATATTTGGTGAACTTTGGAGGATGAATTTGAATGTCTAAGAACTAGGCTGTGTCAGAAGCCTCGCAATCAATTAAACAGTTAATCAGTTTGCTTGCTTCGTTTCTGCCATTATGGAAAAGGGGGAGAGGGAGAGGACCGTTAAGCGCAGGTAGACTGTTATCGGGTTCTCAGAGACAACCAAGCTCGTACCAGCCTGAGACCCAGGAAGAGCTGAGATCACCAACAAGAAAGGGACAGACTGGGAAAAGGGGGGCAGAAGAAAAGGGAAATAAAGCACGTAGGCTTTTAGTCTTGGCAATGACCTAGAACTGTAGACTGCTCTTAATAAGGAATTCTTCTGTTTTGAAACCAGCCCATGGTTCAGCTGAGAATTTCTTTCATTGGGATCTGAGCCTGGCAGATTCTTACAGGCTGCATCCCACAGTTCAGGGCAGGGGGGAAGAGTCACTGTGGCCACTAGGATCCTGCACTGTGCCATGGGAAAGAGGATATGGAGCATCATCACAGACAGTGCGGACATTGAAGGCACACCTCACGGGATGCCAAAATCTGTTCTATTTTCCAAGACAAGGAGAGGAAAGTTCTTCATTGTTTTCAGTATTACATATGTAATTTGGAACATGGAGCCCAATGGAAATGTTGGTGAAGCTACGGTGAAATACTGTCCCTCACTTGGCCATTCTTAGGTCTCATTACCCATCCTCTGAGGTTTCATTGAGTTTTCAGGTATACTTTCATTGCTCACTTCATGAACTGTTGAACACATAAGCCAGTGATACTTGATCATCGAATGTCAGGGATCTCGGAGATCTTCTAGGACAACCTCCTGCCAATGTAGGAATCCACCACTGCTACATTAACTATGGAATAATATGAAAAAGTTTGGTGTCTGATCTTAAGTATTTTGTTCCTTTTTTCCTATTCCTTTCTTCTTTTGTATCATGGGTCTTTATTAGGAAATGTAAAATTTTTCAGAAATCTGGGAGTTAGTTAATATTTAAATTGTTATTTAGGTTATCTCTGATGATGTCTTTTCTGTACTATATGTCCCTAAAGTAGCTGCTGTTAGGATAGGGGACAGCAACTATTTATCATGAATGCTATCTTCTCTCTGTGTTAGTAATATAAAAGTAAATATAAGAGTAAGTTAGTTATAACAGAGAATGGGTTTATACTGTTAACCAAATCCCCCTTTTTCCAGTATAATTGTTTACTTTTCTATTAACCTCTTGAAGTTCCATAGTTTTTAGAAATTTTGGAGGAATCAGTAAAGGCTTCTAAGCCATTGACTTATTTTTATAAGAAGTAAAAGGAAGTTGATGAAACTCATATTAACTATTTATGGAACCTTTGGAATAATAAGCTTAAATAATTCATTCTTGTAAACCAGTGGGAAGTTACTTTAAAGTAAGTGAAATTAGTTTCTTTTGACCTTAAAATGAGGTTAATATCACAGATAATTCTATTTCAGGGCACCTCAGAGAATATTTAATAAGGGTCAGTTGGAATTGTCATGTTGTTGGAGATGTACATAGAAACTGAAACATTACCTCACAATGGCTGCTGGGTTTGTCTTATTGCATTTTGGCCTGAAATCCTCAAGTCTGATAACATAATGTTAAAGCAATTGTGGATTATTAAGACTTTTTAAGATATCAAGAACTGTGGACCTTTCATGCATTTGGATATGGTCCAAATAATTAACATTTAAGACTGAACTGTTGCCATGTGCTCGCTATCAATACATTTTTATTAGGTTTTTTCCAACAAAGGAACAAGGAGTTATTGATATTTTCCAAGCATTTTCTCCCCCCCCTCCCTCTCTCCCTCCCTCTCTCTGTATATATTTTGTTAATTTGTTTCTTATAAGAAATTAATTTTTAAAAAATAACTTGTTCTTGATAATATATGTATCATAATGAAAAATTATTGCTTTGTGGGAAGGGGGACATTTCCAATATTTTTGGGATACAATTTCTGATTATTATTAAAGTGCATGAATTGCAGACTACCTAAGTTCATTTTACCTATATCCATTGTTAAAGAATGCCAGTATCAAGCTTTCTGTACATATTAAAGGCATACACATCAGAAAATTGCATGGTACAATAGGAGTAGACTACAGTCAGTCAACTATTCTTGCTTAGAGATTTCTGTCATCTGATATCTTTTGGCCTGGTAAGCACATCTGTAATTTTAGGAGCAAGCGGTGGATGCGCCTAAAAAAAAAAAATCACTAAAATGGTGGTTGGGTGTTGTTCCTTCAGAGAAATGGCTGCCAAGATTTGCAGAAAATGGAAAACCACCAATTAGTTAGGTAGGGAGTGTGTCAATTCCAGAGGAAATGAGGGTGGATATAGTACAAGGACCATAGCTGTGTCACCTTCCCCCCCAAAGGAAAATTAAATTATGGTAAATGCAGTTGAATAAGTCTGAAGAGTACCAGCTTGGGGAAGGATGGACTACACCTCTCTCTCTCTTACACACACATACACATACACATTATATAATAAATTTGCCATTAAATTAGTTCTGTTGAATTGGAAATGGGTGGTACAGTAGTGTTACCAAAAGTAGGAATAAAAGGAATTGAAAGTGATAAATATGCCTTTCAATCCTCAAAATTTAAAATAATAGTTGTTCAGCCAGAGTACAGATAATTGTAGACTGATATGGATACCTTTTAGAGATCAGATACAGCCAGATTCATCATTCTCTCTTTTTGTACCTATATCTATATCTTGTTTGTAAACTTTAAACAGCCCCTAGTGCCATAATAAGATTCCAGATAACTGCCTCAGTATTGGTGCATGCTAGCCATCTTTCAAAGGCCCCACCAGATAAATTGACATTCAGATCACTGTGGCTGATATAGATAAATAAAAGACATTGCAATCACCTGTCATAATATCCTACATTGTTACAGGTCAACATGAGAGGCCCCTCTGTGAGGGTGGCTAACTTGCTGTGAGAATTCAAAGGCTGTTTATCTCCATTAGTTAAAGACCTATAATTGCAGCCATTTGACCTCCAGTAAGGTAATTACTCTACAAAAGCGCTCTCCAGGAAACCAGGCATTAGTCTTGGCTAATTAGGCCAACACTGATGTGCTGTCCTTATCGGAAGGCAGTTGGTTGGAAAAAGCATCTATAAATGCTGCATGAGCTGTTTACATAAAACAGTGGTGGTTAAGAGTGGAGTTATTTTCTCCCAGAGAAGGGAGGGAAGGAGGAAGGAAGGAAGGAAGGAAGGAAGGAAGGAAGGAAGGAAGGAAGGAAGGAAGGCAGGCAGGCAGGCAGGCAGGCAGGCAGGCAGGCAGGCAGGCAGGCAGGCAGGCAGGCAGGCAGGCTGACAACCAGAGATCGTAGCTATTTTATATGAAGTTGCATGACTCCATGACAGCCTAAGACTGGAAAAGTCTTCATCTTCTTCATCTATTGTTGTATGCCACCCAGAGTCACTTTTTTTGTGAGATGGGTGGCCATACAAATTTGTTAAATAAATAAATAAATATAAATATTGATATATCAGTGATATTCTAATACATTGTGGAATTGTTCTTAATTTTATTACATTACTTTATGGATGGCCACATGTACATACTGGTACAAACTATATTCATGTCTGTATATTTAGGAAATTCAATTATTTTTTCTTTAGTAATCATGGATGAGTAACTTTAGGAGGACTTACATTCAGAAGACTTTTTTTGCTACATCAGACAGCTAATAAAAAGAACCCATCATTGGTGCTTATGAGTATTGTATTGTCTGAACACAGGAGATATTCCCTTACAGGAATTAACACCAAAGGCACCATACTACTTTGGTAACTGTTTGTACAAATTGTCTTACTTTTTAATTTTTTTTTTCATATTTTCAACTTTCTCATAAATATCTAAAGATAGCTTATCAAAATGGCCAAACAAGTAAGGAAATAAACAGTGCTTTCCATCCTTACACTTTCCAGATGCGTTATCTTTGAACTTCTAGAACTCCTAGCCAGCTTGGCCGACTGGCTGGGAATTCTGGGATGTAAAGACCAACACATTTGGCAAAGAACTAGACTGAGAAAGGTTGATAGAATATCAACATTTATGATAGTGATAAAGTACATAAGTCTCCACGGAGCACAGGGAAGGGGCAATTGACAAAAGGTGCATGATGGTGTCATGATGCCAAATCCATGATCCACATACTTGTGTTGGGCTTTGGAACCCAAGTGAAAAAAGGCAGAGTTTGCATCCTGATGTCATTATGCGTGTGTCATCTTTTTGACTGAATCTTGGTTTGCTGTGGACATCTATGGTTATGTAAAAGTAGCCCAAATACTGCTTGGCCTGTTCTTATGTGGCTGCTCCCTTCATCTTAGTGATTACTGAGCACCTTCAACCATACAAATGCTCTCCTGCAGTCCACCACACAAGTACTATAGTTAAGCTGTTGCTACATCTTTTGGGGACATAGAGAGAAACAGATAGTGGTATTTGAAGTTAATATCGACAGGCTATCCAAAGTACACACCAGGAATATTAGCAGTATCCCCTCAAATGATTTTCAGCAATATGTATATATTTGGGAATATCTATCTATCTATCTATCTATCTATCTATCTATCTATCTATCTATCTATCTATCTATCTCCCCACCCCCAAAAGGACTTTGATGACTACAGGCTGTTGCAACATTGAGCTGCAATGACACTAATACCCAAATTATATTCAAGACACCCACGCATTGCCATTTGTACAATGGTATTTTAAAAAAAATGTTTTTGCCAGAATGCTGGCTCCTCGTGACAGATTCTGAGCAATTTTTAAAATATTCTTCTACTTTATAAGATCATTCCTACATAGCTTATCCACAGCAAACTTTATCCACAAGCAGAATTGATCCTCTTATCCACATACATATGAGACTACCTAAGCAATCTGCACATTGCCAATTTTTTTTAATCCCCCTTGTTAAATACAGGTGGTAGGGAAAACAGAAATAGTGGCTTCTACCTGCTGGAGACAGATATAGGGGTTTATATTGCAACATGTCATATGAGCCCCAGAAGCTGAATCTGTAGTAAATGTTATCTTGGCTAAATTATAGGGTGGGTTTCATAAGAAACCTTTCCACAGCTAGTGCCTTGCTTTCAAAGTGTCTCTGGGCTAATATTTGCCCAAGACTCCTAATTGTTTTGCTCTTTCCCACCATCTCAGTGCCACTGACAAACTGGTTTTGTATGCAAGGTTCCCCAAATCAGTCTGTCATAAAGATACAAGGAGGTCTTCTGCTCCGGGAAAATAACTCAGACATTCACTGGGCATGCCAAGCCTGAAGTAGCTGTTTGGATTCCAGGCATGGTACGTTAAAAGACCCGTAGTCCTGTTTCTTCATCAGAAGTTATTGTATATTAGAAGTCATATTCCTTGTATATTTGACCCAATGTCAGTCCTTTAACAAACATCAGATCCAGCCCATAAAAGACTACTTTACACAGTTTAATTAAGATATTTTATTGAAACCTGGTATATTTATGAGTTCATTTTTGTAAAGGGAGCATGATGTAATCTTGAAAATGTATCAGTTGGTTCATAATGCCATAAGTATATATTAAGAAGATTTATTTAAAGAGGGAGAAGCATGAGTGGGATAAAGATGAATCAAGAATGAGAAATATTAATATCCCCCAGATAAAAGTTTGTTTCAATCCTGCTTTTTTCCTAAAAACAGCAAATAAGGAAAAACCCTCTTTCTTTCTCTAAAAAAATGGTGCCAAACTGAAATTAATATCATTTCTGAACTTGACACAGGAAAAGCGTAAAGAATCACACTCTGCTTTCAAAATGAGATACAGATGGAAGAAAAATGGAGAAGAATAATCTTCTCATCATTTTCTGTAGACTCAATTTCATCTATAATACAATGAACAACAGAGAACTAGATATATGAAGTATGACATTGTGATAGTATAACAATAGTTACATGAATTTATCATTTTTCAGGCTCAAAATATCTTGATGTCTAATCAGATAGGCACCATAGAATCTTATTAGACATCTGGGATTCTTAGTCTAAGAAACATAAATGGAAATGGAAAATATGGTAATGCTGCTTTTTAAAAATAATATGTTTATTTAAATATCATGGTTTACTAGAATGTGGACAAAAATCAGGAGGAGTCTGGTATGACTTTTTTAGACTAACAAATATTATTAAAATGCTTAAGTTTCTATGAAGTACAGCTCAGTTCATCAGCTGCATGGAACAGCTAAATTGATATAGGTGGCAGGGAGGGAAGAGAGAGTAAGACAAGTTGGTTATTTGGGTGCAGGTTACATGTAGAACAGATTACAAGTACCTTATAATTAACAACTGTAATGTGTTTAAAACCATGCTGTTTGTTGAGACCTTCCGAGATAGTTAGAAACTTTTTAACATATATGAGTTCAGCAATCTCTCCCTCAGTCGTGCTGATAGATTTCTTGTTACCAAAATGTCCTGGGAAGTTAAAATGTTCTGATATTATTTTGTCATTGATTTGAGTCCTGATGTTAAACTTGTGTCCATTAATTATTTTGTGCAAATGTTGGTCTGTTTGTCCTATGTAAAGTCTAGAGGGCCATTGTTGGCAGATGATGTCATATATCACATTAGAGGACATGAAGGTTCCTCTGATATTGTGTATGAAGTTGCTGTGGAATGTAATAATATTGTTGATGTTAATTTGGGGGCAAAGTAGATATCTGGGTTTGTTTCAAAGTCTGGTTCCCATACTTTGTTCAGTTGTTTGTTGTTGCTTATGAGAATCTGCAGGCCGAAGATGACAACCAGTAGCGTTCTGTTGTTCTGTTTTCATAGCCTCTCTCTTAATAGATCATCCTTGGGAATTGATCTGGCTCTACTGATTTGTCTATTGATCTCATAGGGTGGCAGCTAGGTCTCCTAAATGCCTGGTTTAATTCCATCAATTAAGCATCTCTGTTAAGTGGGTCAGAACAAATGTGGGTGTGGCGTAGTGCTGGCTATAGATGATCGATTTGGTGGTGTGTTCTGAATGGAAGCTGGAAGCATGTAGGTATGCATAGTAATATGTGGGTGTCCTGTGTAAGGCAGTGTTTATGTGTCTGCTGTGTAATTTTATCATGAATGAGGATGAGAATGAGTATGAGGACAATTTACAGAATGCAAGTTTGTATATAACCTGAAGATGTCTTAGCTGTCATAGCTGAATAAGGCATGTCAGCAATAAAGTGGTGCCAAAAAGAGAGAGAGATTGAGAGATAGCTGGATGCCCATTTTAAAGGCAGATGTTATGCTAATACATCTGAAGGAGCAGGAGCAATGACATAAGTTAAGAAAGCAAAGTAAATGTATCATAATAAGGTATGGCACTTGCATTCAAATCCATGCATAAATCCTAAAGTTTTGTTACCGTACATCAGTTATCTTCTTTGAGATGTATCAAAGTAGTCACCATAGTTTCATATCATTTGTCCTGACTTAGAACAAACCACATGGTTTAATCAGGGCACTTTAGAGGCACCCTCTCACTTTCAGGAGCTCAAACAGTCATCGCTGACTTAAAAGGAGTTCTAAATGTCTTTGAAAAGAAAGAGGGCTTGGTAAAAAAATTAAATTTTATCTTTGTTATGCTAGTATTTTATTTCATCTATTTTATTTTATTTTTGTGTTGTATTTTTTCAAATGTTGTTAGTCATTGACTGAATAAACATTATTTTGAAAGAGTTGGTCAAAAATCTCTATAAAAAGCAAACTGTTGTAGATTCAATCTGAAGAAGGAGCACAACACTGAGGAGAAGAATCATGCTTATTGCAACAATCGTTGGGTGCCTGCTTTACAAGAAAGAGGGAGCATGAACAATGGAAAAGCAAAGATTTTTATAGAAGTTGAGAGCTACAAGGTGGGAAATCCTAGGGATCTGATTTACTGGCCAGTTTGGGGAAGCTGGGTAGGTCCTTGTCAGTGTACTTGGGTTAGTTCTATTGTTAGACAAAATGGACCTCTCAGGAGGGCAGCAGTGCTGAGGAGGTTCATTGTTAAAGGAGGTGGAATGTTGGGGTCATCAGCTGATAGAGGATGGAAGGTTGGGGTTTCTCTAGGTTGCAATTTCCTTATAAGGGCGAGGCTTGGGCTGTACTGTGAGCTGATGAGGAGGCTTTTATTCTTTGGTTCAGATGGGATTGCAGGGGGGCTTTGTCTGGGTCAAGGAGGGTCAGTTTGGGTCTGATGGGATTAGGCAAAGAGATGAACTAGATTTTGACCCTGGTCATATCTAAAAGATAGGGATGAGGTGCAGTCTCCATTTCGTTTGTTAGATTTATTTTTTTCACTACAATATGCATACTTGTCATAAACTGAGTTTGAATTATATCCATTGAAAAAACAACCAGAAAGAAAAATCTTGGATGTAATATTTGATCAAATAATCAGTTTGCTTAATTTAAAAGGTTGTTGATATAAGATTCTAATGCACTGTTACAAAAAGAAACAGCATACATGTACTTACTTTACAGCATCCTCACTGTTTCTCCTCTTTCACTTAAGGTCTAGAGAAGTCTTTCATTAGGAAAGACATCGATCACATGAACCTGTGGTCAGGGGTAAGGTCCTCTTCAAAATTCCTGCCATCTTTCCACACCCAGATTACTGGAGTGGACAGCTCTTCAAACAGATAGCTGGGTGGCATTAAAACTGCCAATCAAAGCATGGCAACGCAGGGACCTCCTCCCAGTTTCTATTCTGGTGGGAGGAGGAAACTAAGGGAAGAGGAATTTGGAAGGAGTAGGTTGAAGGATGGGCCTGGAGGAAGCTTAGAGTCCAAGGCCTAAGAAAACTGCCATTTGTCTGAGGGTCAGGTTTATAAATGTATATTGAGTGCCAGTGAAGGCAAGGATTGATAGCTTATAGAAATTTGCAATATTAAAGGAACCTGTTTAGAACCCAAGTTAAGATATGTAATAAAAGTTAATTCAATTCCTGATTTAAATTGGTTAATTCATTTCCTGGTGCTGTTTTTAACTTTCTCAACTTCCAATTAGTCATGTTACCTCAGAGGTAATAGAAGAGAAGAAAAGAATACATTCTTTAGAGACAAAGAGAAAATCAAAGGAAGGGCACCCTCAACAAGGAGCGTCCCTGAAAGGCTGCTCTTGGCCAAGAAGGAGAGACACCTTATCCAACCAAGCAGCTCTTGAAGATGAAACTCCCGTATCATGCTAGTAGTTTGCAGAGCTTCCACTTCTCATCCCAATCCGAACGTGCAAAAGCATTGTATGATGAATGTGGAAAACTATAATCGGACAAACATATGTTTTAAAAAGGTAAATATTTAAACAACCAAGAAACAGCATCACCAAATGCATTTGTTTCCATTTCCACTCTCAGCTGTTGCCAAGGATGCCTTAGATTTGTACTCATCTGACTTTCAATATGCCATATGTTTTCAAAGCAGCGGAGGACAGTTTCACCATGCGTGTGAAAAAAAAAAGAATCCTTGCAATCGTCCTGGCCGTTTTCCTTCAGCATTTGTTGTTAATTTACAAGTTTCTCGCATCCCTCTGATGATTTCTGTCAGCCTGTTTACATGTTTTGAATTTCCGATGGAATGTACATTGGCCTTGCTGGATCTGCTGCAGATTTTCCATAGGAAGAGTTGATTGAGCACAACTGTACTTTGCTGAACATTACAGAGCACTGACAACATATACCTGGAGTGTTGATGAATGTAGCTTTCCCAAGACAAGGGGCTGGTAGTGTACATCCCCATATCACCAGCAAATATTCAGATAGTGGTACTATTATAAATCTTCTGGAGAATTAAGAATCAAAAAGACTAACAAACTGATTGTGTGAAAAATAAAATCACAAGACCACCTATGTCATTTTTCAATATAACTTTTGAATATATTGTGCACTTTGAGGCTGTTAAGGAGTAAATTTTTTTAGATTTTTTTTATCCTGCCTTTATTATTTTTTATAAATAACTCAAGGCGGCGAACATACCTAATACTCCTTCCTCCTCCTATTTTCCCCATAAAAACAACTCTGTGAGGTGGGTTGGGCTGAGAGACAGTGACTGACTCAAAGTCACCCAGCCGGCTTTATTTCATGCCTAAAGCGGAACTAGAACTCACAGTCTCCTGCTTTCTAGCCTGGTGCCTTAACCACTAGACCAAACTGGCTCCAAACGTTACTTGACATTCAGACTCGGCCATATCCAAATTATGAACCAGACTCAGCTATATCAGATTATATGAACAATCAATTTAGTTGATATTGGTTGAGGAAATATGCTTCCAATGTGCTTATGTTCTTTCATTTTTTATTTGCACCATTTGGACCCTCTATTTTCTCCAAAGGGCTCAAAAGAATTTCCATCAATTAAGTGAGATGACATACAGAAAAAAAAAATCCATGAAACAGCTCACTACTATATTGTCCTCAGGTCCCAATAATAGAAAAAGGAGCAGAAGGAAAAATAAAGACTCTACCTTTGAAAATCTGATTTATTTATTTATTTTACTTTCATTCAATCTCCTTCCCATGGAGCAAATCTATCTATCTATGTAGCCACTAGGAGTAAAAAAATGACTTGATGGCACATAATCAATCAATCAATCAATCAATCAATCAATCTATTTCTTGAAAAATCTTCAGCTGTATTTGTTGTGGATAGATAATAAGGAGAGGGGGGGTTAGATACCTGAAAGAAGTACCAATTCCAGTTGTATGCACAGATATTTCTTTTATTCTACTTTCAGTCCTGGTCAAACAAATTTAGCATGTTGGAAGCAATGCTACAATTTACAGAGCTTGTTTATTAGGGTAAATGCATGATAAGTTTCTACTGCACTTTCAGCAATCTCTTTCTTGCTTTCAACAGTCTGAAAAATATTATCTACGCCAAAAATGTCCTAATCACATTTGCCCCCTCATATATATATATATATATTTACATTCATCTCTTTATTGCTAATGCTTGAATGTCTTAAGAGGCCAGACAATTATGTCAGTGCCATAAAAAATCCATATAATTATATCTTTGATACCACCTAAGAATACATAAGATTCCAAAATAAAATTTGTAGCATGGCCTCATTATTGGCAAATCATTTTTATAATACAATTTTTCAAACTGGCTGCATTATGAGAGCCAGTTTGGTCTAGTGGTTAAGGTTCCAAGCTAGAAACCAGGAGACTGTGAATTCTAGTCCTGCCTTAGGCATGAGATAAAGCTGGCTGGCTGGCTGACTTTGAGCCAGTCACTCTCTCTCAGCCCATGAGGTCAAGCTTGGGCAACAAGCTGGTTGGTCAATTCCTGTTGCAACCAATGGAACAACATTTGGTTGATCTGAAAAAAGTGGACCCTGCACATGCGGGAAAAATGCTAGAAAGAAAAAAAAAAAAGCAGCAACAAGCTTAGACTTTCAGATCTTAGTTTTATGCTGGTGTGATTATTTTATAAATATATGTATATATATACACAGCCTGATAATGGAGTATAATGCCAGTCAGGATAGTCAGTGTGATGGTAGTGGGTGGGGTTTAAAAAAAAAAAAAATAGCTATGACTATGTGATGTACAATGCACATAAAAAAGAGGGGGGCTCAGTTTCTCAGCCATCATCTTGACCCTACCCCACCCTTCTGTGCATGCCTTGCTACTAGTAGTTATTCTGTAATTTACTGTTCTGACTAGGACACAATTAGGACACAAACTAATTAAAATTGCAAAGCCTGTAGTGAACTGTTTCTGGAGTTCTAAATTGAGGAGCAGGTATCCTCCAAAGGCTTGCAAGGCTGTTATAATTTTGATTATGCAAAGTTTTTGAAATAGTATTTTCTCTTCAGTGCCTATCAATCTTCAGACTATTTTTGTAATAACTTGAATTTCTACAGTCGTCATGCTGTTCCTTTTCAGTGTAAGCAACTTTATGCAATGTAGAGAAAAAGACTAAAAAGTAGTGAACTCAATTAATGAAAAGCAAGAGATAAGAGAAAATAAAAGAAAATCTAATTAAACCTAGTTAACAGAAAAACTATTTGCTATACCTTTTCTTACTTTTCTGTCCTTGCAAACCATCCTTATTTTTGTCCATACACCGATTCATATATTGCTTTAAATTATTTAAGGTTGTCACCTCTCTCTTTTAGAGGATCTCACCAACTCCTCTCAGCCACAACTTTCTTATTCTTCCTCTTGCTCCATTCACTTGTCCTACATATACGTGTTTTCTGATTTGATCTTCATTCAAATAACTCATTTGCCAAGAAATGTTTGTTCCAAATAACAATCCAATATTTCACTATCAATTTGGTTATGTATGGAGTTGCAATTTGAATTATTCTTCCCATGTATATCAGGAGAGAATAAAATTACAATTTGATTGTACTGTCATAGTTACAAATCAATCAATCAAACAAATGTAACCACAAATTGTCTTCTAAAATCCCCCCCCCCCAAAGAAATCCTTATTCCAAATGTGACTATTTCCGATTTGACTGAAATGGGTTGCAGGACTAAAAATTCATGCCCTAAAAAGTAAAACAGTTGTCATTTTTTAAAGGAAGTGAATATTGACGTGTGTGTGTGTGTATGCTTCATGGAAGAGAAGGTACTGGCTTTTTGGGAACCAGGCTGCACTCAGTAAGCGCTCTGCTGACGTATTTCTAAAAATACAGTTCTGCAAAAATGTAGACATTGTTATAATAATGCAAGTGGTACCTGTTCAAAATGTTATCCAGAGAAATGGCTGGCATTTGTTGTCATGAGTTCTCTTCATGTCATGGGTCATCTGAATATCAAAAGAGATCATTGGAGGGTAAGGGGTTGAAGAACGGGTCCCAATGACGTTGTCCTTCTTTTCTTTGTTCTCTTAAAACAGAACAGCTAGAGTCAAACCTGCACCCTCAACATAGAAGGAAGCCAAAGGGCGTGCTTGGGAACCAGTCTGGAACTAGTGTAATGTTAATTAAATTGGACTGAGCTCACAAGCACACTCTGCCTTTGCTTGCTATTTGCTTTCTTACATTCAGTTTTCAGAAACTTTTTCCCCCTAATATTTTCCAAAGGCTTTAAAGCCTGAAATCTATTATTGAAGTATCCCAGCTTAAAGATAATGGGTATGATTATTTGGGGGCCATGCCCCATCATCATCTAACTTGCAATCTATTATACTTTTGAAATACAAGTTGGAGTTGTGAAAGGGAAATGCTGGGTAATAGGGCAAAAATGAGGGCCCTGACATGTTATTTCAACACATACTTTGAATTAATAAGAAGTTACATGGGTGTATAGCACTTAGCAAAATTTTGGTTTCATTTTCCAGGAGGTTCTTGGGGGCATATTCATTTTTTTTTAACATTACCATATGAAACAGTCTGTATTTTTAATATTACAATTATACAATTAAATGGGTTGTCCAGTGGTGGAGGTAGAAGTTAAATGTTCTAAGAGATAGTCAAGTCTGCTGTTCTCATATCAGATGTCCTATGAAATTGGCGGCACCAGGAGCACTATAATTAGGGCTACCAAATCAGATCCACCAATATCTGGAGACCCATAGATGGTAGCGAAAATGCACAAAATGATCTTTGTTGCAATCTAGAGATCATCAGAATTTTTCCAAACCATATCTAGTAGCCTTATTATAACCCAAATGTAGCTCCCATCCCCACCCCAGCCATTCTACCCAGGAATTCTGGAAGGTGCAATTGCAAAATATCTGGAGGCCATGAGGGCAGAGGAGACTGTCTCAGGAGCATTTATATGTATCCTCCAATTCAAAGAAATCTGACAAGAACCACCTAGTACTATGGTCCATTTGGCACAGTTTCCAGTAACATGGATTGCATTAAAAAGTGCATTATGATGCTCAGTCACAAAGTGCAGTTCTGAAGTGAGTGCAAGAAAGGTAAGGTTGGAACTTAAAATGTAAGACTGGTGTTCGCAGCATTAATGTTTGAAAGAATTAAATTTATGGTGACAGATGTAAGACGTATCCCTTCCTTGGTAAGCACTGTAAATATATTCTTTTTTTTATATATATAATTTTTATTAAGAAAGAATTTTACATAAGATTAAAAACTACAGAAACATAAAGAGAAAACAAGAAGGAAAAAAAGATATGAAAAGATAAAAGAAAAAGTGAAAACAGTAAAAGTCAAAGAGAGAGAGAGAAAGAGAGAAGGAAAAATCTAAAGAAGCGACTTCTGATCTTTGCAGCAGTTACAAACTGCAAATATATTCTCATGATTCTAGGAGACTCTAGAAACCATTGCACATGCTTATGTTAACATTCATATTCTGAATGTTCTCTCAGAGTGGCTTCTGGAAGCTGTCCTCTCCTTGGTTACAAGGGAAAGAAACCAGGGAACTTTGGCCTGAAAATCTCTGGCCTTTTCATGCCAAAATTTGAAATCTGTTTTGCATTGATGTGGATTATGCATAATGTTCAGTCCAAAATGGATTTTAGAGATAAATTCCAAAAATGTAATGCTTGAACATTCATTCCTCTTCTGATTCTTCTCCACAAGAAATTAAATAGTATTTAATCATGATATGTCCCTAATGGAGGCACTTCAGAGAAGCCAGAAGGCTTGAAAGAAGGAAGACCTAAATTGTTTCCCAGCACCGTCAATCAATGCCTGTGTGGAGGGATTCTGGGTAACTTGCTGGTTCTCTTCTGGATTTCAGTAATCTTTTGGATATCAGGAGTGGAGACAGAAGGCAGGCTTCTAGTTCTTACCTTCAACTCAACATTTCTGTCTTGCCATCTGTTGGACCATGGCTTTGCTGGTTTAGGGGATACTTGGAGTTATACTATATATTACTTGAAGATACTGGGTTGAGGCTGCTTCATAGATTCACTAAACTTTGGTGCAGGACTTAACCTCTGCCTTTTACTATAGCCTAGAGAGTGAATGCTTGATTTCACCAGAATGTTTTTTGGTCTGGAACTCTACCTTCTGCTAAGACAATAAGAATGAGTGAAAGAATGGAGGGCGGAGCTGGCGTCGCGGCGATACGGCGGGCGATCCTGGGCTCCCAGGATCGCAGCCGATATCTCCCCCCCCAGATGGTCCCGATGGACCTAAGCCATCCCGTAGAGACGGTGATCGCAAAGGGCGCGTCCTGCGGATCTCAGGGACACCGCAAGTCCCAGATTGATCCCAGGAGAAGCTCTTGAAGCCGGCGGAGGAGAGGCAGCCATTTAATGACTGCGAAAGCTGGGACAGCTCCAAAGGAAGAAGAAAGAGAGGGGTGTCAACCGGGTGAGATGGACCTTTACTACTCAACTATTCTTAGAGAACACCTTAAGTAACTTAAAGAGATTTTTAAAAGTGAAGAAAAGTGGATTAAGCGGCGAGATTGAGCCTTATAAAAAAAAAGGGGGAAAAAATCTTTGTTTTTTAACTTTCCCTTTTTAGTGGAATTGGCAAGATGTTTTTCTTTTAAAAAAATATATTTTTAACTGGATTGGCTTTTTCTTTTCAATACTCAATAATCTTTTATCTCAAGCTTCTTTTTTGATTAAGATTTTTTTATTGTTATAAGAAACTTATATTTTTTGATTTGGAAATGGGGAAAGTGGAGTTAAGAGAAAGTAAATGAAAGAAAGTTGCACTGCCATCTAGAGGCTTGATATAGTGTTTTTTTTTTTCATTGTGACGTATGCTCAAGGACCTTGGGCTTTCTAAAAAGATAGTGGGATGTGCATGTTTATACAGGTGCCATCGAATAACTATAAATAAGAAAGCGGAGTTGAAAGTGATTTTGAAAATATTCAAGATGGAAAGTTTGAGTTAGTCACAAGAGCCTTGTTTAGTGGCAGTAGCTCTTCTTTCTGGTAGAAGCTTTGCTTTGCTCTCTATCCCCCCTCCAGTTGGACTTTTAAAGAGACCTAGCCTTTCCCCTCCTCTTCTTTTTTTTTTTTCTTTTGCTCTTTTTTTTTCTTTCTCTTGGCAAGAACAAAGATAAAGAATCCTTTGACTTAATGAAGGTCTATACAAGGGGTTTGATAATAGACTATAAGAGAAACACAATGCAGAAAAAGATTTTTAAACTATCGAGGATGACTATAAAAATCTGGAAGAAGAGCTGCAGAAATTCCCGCAAGAAAAAAAAAAAATATCAAAGCTAAAATGGACTTAATTAAACATAAAACGGGATCAATGGAAAAGGAAGAAATAGCACAAGAAATCAGAAACACTAAACAGAACTATTTTGAGGCTTATAAACTGAGAACCAAAAAGGGTTAATCAATTGATAAATGAAGAGGGACAGACTTGTTCTTGGTACTGAGGGTGAGAAAAAGATTATACAAGATTATAATGGAAAATCGTACTAAGAGAATATTTAAAAAGAAGAAGTAAAAAATATTGAAAGAAACTACTCCAGATGCCTAAAGAAAAAACCAGGGGAATACAACAATGATGGAACTGACAGAAGCTTCAAAAAGCAGAATGTTTGAAAGGACATTTATTATTGCTTTCTCTTATCCAATAATATAGAAAAAGGAATAAACAGTTAGATATTTTGGGATATTGAATGAAAAGGGTGAACTTAAAACTATGCAAGCGTTTGAATAAGGTATAAAACTGAGATATACAGTAAAGAATTGTACTTGATTGTAAATGTTTTAAGATATTAGACTAAAATTTATACATGGTTGGACATAGTAACATATAGATTTTAAACTAGAGATATTTTTGTTGAAACATGTAGTGAAGAATTAAGTATGTTTTGATAGTGGTTAGAACTGTAACTTTTAAGAATTGGAAGAATGAAAAAGTACCTATGCAGGAGGAAGTTATTGAAATTATGGAATGTGCAGAGATGAGTTAAATTGATATCTGAAATTAGAGTAAGAAGATAAGCAATTTTATATGACACGGGATTTGTTTTATTAATGGTTGGATGAGAAAATATAGTAATGTAATGGATTAGGAAATTTTATAATAGAAATTTGATATTAATTACTATATATATATATATACATATATAATCGATGGATAAAAATGTATTACTAATCCTATAATGAAAGCTAAAATTTCTTGTAATAAATGATTTTATAGACTAGCTACAAATGATTAATAACTGATAATTGATAAGTATACAAGTATATTTTGAATAGATGATATGAGAATTTATATAAATGAGTGAAGATTATGAAAGGGGCACCAATGATTTGGTAACTGGTTGACACACAGTATAAAATGGAAGATGTTTTTTTTATGCCTTTGTATGTTCTTGTTTGTTTATGTATGTTTTGTGTTTGTTGTAAAGAATAAAAAATTTTATTAAAAAAAAAAGAATGAGTGAAAGAATAATGTGTGTGTGTGTATGTGAACTTGCAACAAAGTCAACAACAAGAGCATGCAAAGCCATCCTTCTCCAATGTAAAGTATTGCTGATGTGTTGGACTGCAACTCCCATAATGTGAAACCAGTCTGCAAAATACAGATAATGTAAGAAGATCACTGGAATTACAGTTCAATACATTTCGAGGCTGCTAGGTCAGAGAAGATTGTGTACGTATCAACTTCATGCCTGTTGTGCGGATTTGATTCATACATGCCATGCTGTATTTAGGACACAAAGTTCCAACAAACTTGCCTCATAATACTGTTCAAAGTAGACCAAAACCAAGATTGCAGCCAACAGTGGTAAGCATGGATTTTTGTGGGGAAATGGATAATCCACGAGAAAGAAAGCTTAGAGTTCAGCTGAATGAACTTTGTACGGGTTAAACTCAATAATTAATAATAATCGCTATTCATTAATGCTTGGAGATAGTGGACCAAGTCTCATTTGAAACCATTCCAACTGTTTGATGGGAATTCACTTTTTTTCTTTTTCTTTTTTAAAGCAAGATACTTTCAAAGTCGTCCTGTGTCTGCCCTGCCTATTAGAAAAGCCAAGCGCTAACAGGACACTGCTGGAACACTACTGACACCATTTGGTCACAAATTGTTTGAAGGTTAGAGCTTAGTGGGTGGCATTGATTCTTTGATTTTTTTTTAGTCATCTTGTAAATCTCCCCCCCCCCTTTTTTTTTACTCTGAAAAAAAAAACAATAACAAATCCCTGGGGATAGTCGGAATGGAGCGTATGTGGTAGGAGGAAAAAGCATTCACAGCTAGCCTGAGATACTGACTGGTTTATTTACTCAAACAGCAAACACTCAGCCATCCAGGAGTGCGGTGACAGAGGGCAGTTCCTGAATTGGGATGAGATAGTGTGTCTTCACAGGCGCCCACCCACATCGGACAGGGCTCGTTCCTTGCCAGGAAATGACAGCTTGAGTCATTTTGTGTGTGTGTGTGTGTGTGTTTGTGTGTAATGCAAAGGATCTCACAGGCTGTTTGCTAATAGCCAAAGCAAAACTCTGCTCCTTATATTCCTCTCCCTCCTCCCTCCCCTGCCTCTCCTCATTCTTCTCACTCTTCTTTGTGCAGCTGGCACAAAGGCCAGAGTGGTCTGGTGGTGGGGAGAAGGGAGAGGGCGGGAGACGCTGGGTAAACAAACATAACAATGAGCTTTCTAAGAGCTGGGCCTAAAAGTGACCTTTTGTTTTATATGGGGGCCACTGGGAACAAAGGACTTCCAGGGCAGCAGGAATTAGGAAGAGGAAAACAACCCCTTGAATATGCGAAACAAAATGTTGAAAGCAAATGGAAAGATGAAAACAAGAAATGGTTTGCTGCTAAGCCCAATTCCTTGATTAGCACTGGGAGACTTTGACTAGTTGCTGGTTGCCAGTCAGGCCCCATCAATTAAGGAAGCTGAAATGTTAGAAAATGCAACATGGACTTAAGAGAGAGAAAGAAGACAGTATTACCCAAACCATGTGAGTTGCCAAAGAAAGCAGAGAAGAACTATTTCATTTCTGCCTTACAGGTCTCTGGGAGGCAGTTGGATTTCCCATTAATAGTTTGTGTGAAGACAGATATAGAAAGGTAGACTAGGGCAAGTGTATGCAAATGACTGAGCCTAGTCCTAAAATATGTGGAGGAGAATGAGGAAGAGGGGGGGGGGGGAGGGAAGGAAGGAAGCAACATCTCCTTTCCTGGACATTTTGATGTGAAATAACCTGATTCTTGATTCTTGGAAGAAATGGTTTTCAAGTTTTATCATATGTGAGAACCTTTGGTCTCATAATTATTGAATATTTGCAGAAACTCTGCAGAGATTGCAGTTGCTATACCTGGGTTTTTTGTCCCTTTGAATCAATGCTGACTCCTGGTAACTGCCAGTTTTCTTGGCAAGATTTTTCGGGAGTGGTTTGCCATTGCCTCCTTCCTGGGGCTGAGAGAGAGTGACTGGCCTAAGCTTACCCAGCCAGCTTTGTGCCTAAGGCAGTACTAGAACTCATGGTCTCCCAGTTTCTAGCCTGGTGCCTTAACAACTGTACCAAGCTGGCTCATGCTGGATATAACTGATATGATTTCCTTAAAATTCTGCCCTGAGTGCCACCATAGTTCAGTACAATGAGCAAAATAATAGCTGAGGACAAGTGCCAGTACACAAAGTATTGAAAGTTCAGGACCCAAAATATTTGAAAGTAATTAACTTTCCTTTGGTGCTAGAGAAAGGCTTTACATCCTGAATATTTAGAAGAAAATAGCAGGGTGCATTTTATATATCTCCAATATCTGCCTTCAGGGTATGTAGTGTGCTTATAGTGCTTTCAACTCAGAAATATCTGGGTGTGGTTATATGCACCCATTAAAGCTGTTTTCTTAAAACTGCGCTTACTTGGAAAAGACATGGAATGTAGAAAAACCTATTTCAAATGGCTTGGGGAAATTTTCAGACATTCCAATAAGTAGAACTTCAGATAAAGATATGCATGCTTCAAATATATTTCAGAGCCAAAACCTGGAAGATAGAATGAATATTTAAGTAGCTTCAACTGATGAATATCTTGAAATCAGTAGTTAATTTATGGAGAAACCAGTCCCTATGAATAATTGTTGGCTCTTTAGGAAATGTAAAATTATAATGTTGGAAGCATGCCATTATTCATTTGGTCCTGTGCTGCCAAGGGATCTTATGTACAGTACCATCTGGAGCTCCTGGAAGAAAAGTGGGTTATAAATCTAAATATTATTGTTACTAATGTATATGAAAAGCACTCTATAGTTTGTGGATTTGTAATATGTAGTACTGTTATTGTAGTAATGTCTGTGTGGAGATTACATAGAGGAGGGCAATTGCTTTCTAGCTCAAGTATAAAAAGAGATACCAAGACCAAGCTTTCCTCTGCTTTCTCTTCCTGAACATTAAAAGAGTCCTCCTGCTTCAGGACACAGTAGACATGGTACTTTAGAAAACACAGCATTTAGAAAGCATTTCCACAGAGGAGGAAATTATTTGATGGGGAACAGAGAAAGAAGGAAGAAACCCCCCAAAGTTAAGGACTAAACAGAGAATCATAGTTATTTTATATAGATGAATAACAAAGAAAGAAGAGCTTTAAAGGAGTGCCACCCTAGCCAAGGAACTAGGTATGATGAGGAAATTGCTACAGTTCAGTAGTGTAAAAATACTCCAAGAAGAGCTTTATGCTGAGTGTGTTTTCTATCCAGTAGCAAGCAATATCTCTACTGCAGCCTTTCAAGGGAGTTCTTTTCATTTGTAAATGTTTACCAGAGTTATTTTCCCAATAGCAGGGATAGTTACATTTGGGTCCCTGAGGAGGGTTAGGGTTAGGTCCCAGTGCAGGGTTAGGCATTTGGAGGCTATGTGTGTACATGAGAACACAGATTCACATCATGTTTAGCAGACTTACACAAACACAAACCTACACATATACACCCCACCTCCATCTATATGCTTAAATACATACTTCCTCTCCCCCCAAACTCAGTACTTTCTCCCACATATACATGTAACTCTGTCCCATCCACCCACTGCCCAATATCCATATATTCTTACTTATGAGCACAACCATTTTCCATCTCCTTCTCTGGTTAGAGAAAGTTTGGGGCAAGTAAGTTCACACTGGAACCCTCAAAAATTATTACAGTAGGAGCCCTTCTCATCACTGATTCTGACATTTCATGGATGCGTCTGAAGGCTTGATTTCTGTAGAAGTGGTGATGGGAGCAAAATCCCTGGGGCTAGGTATGTTGTCCACCTAGCAGATGGGAGACGTCTTCTAGATTGGTGTTTCATTGCTTCTGTAACAAAAAAAAGTGGGGCCTACCCATTAAGGGCAGATGGCTGTCATGACAATCTTTTATCTAGGGGTTTATGGCATTAACTACCTGTAGCAGGTAGTCTATATTGTTCTTAGCCCAATGAAAGCTGGCCATATCTAGATCAGTGCTTCTCAACCTTGGCAACTTTAAGATGGGTGGACTTCAACTCTCAGAATTCCCCAGCCAGCCATGCTGGCTGGGAAATTCTGGGAGTTGAAGTCCACCCATTTTAAAGTTGCCAAGGTTGAGAAACACTGATGTAGAGTGTCATGGTGCACTGATAAGTCCAAATATGCATTTACAAAAGAATTGAACTGCTGAGTAATGAAGTGGCAGCCATTGTTTTGGCCTAATGCTGTCCTCATGTACATCTGCTTCAACAAAGTTCAAGACATAAGCCAGAACTACTGCATTAACCATTTCCACTGGGGACAATTGAAAGCAAGGGAAATAATCAATCTGCCAGAATGAGTCACATGCTGTGTTTAGGAGAAACTATTCTTCAAATCAGCTGTATGATGTCCTTTCCACTTTAGACTCTCATGGAAAATTAAAATATTTTTTGGCTAAATGTTCTAATAATTCCTTTTTGCTGAAAGAAATATTTTATACGAAATGAGTACTTGTTATAAGAGGAGGCCAATAAGATTTAAGGTAAGGTCTCATTGGGAACAGTGGTAACACCAAAATTAGCACAAAGCCGTTTTACTGCTGAGCTAAGGTCTCTTTCCCACTTTTAGCTGAATTGTGACCCAAGGAAATGTATGGTACATTCTAGTTTTACCTGACTGCAGACTGCTCATATAATAAAACCTATTCATGGGTGTGAAATGCTTCGAAAGATCAGCTCACATGGGTGAATGATTTAGCATATAATTATAACATGAAGTGTAGGAAGCAATATAGAGGAAATGTTTGGTGCATAATAGGAAAAGGAATTGGGAGTTTTGTATATGATATCATAGACTCCATCATGTTTTTCCAGGGATGCACAAGCTGTGATGGCAGGACTGCATTCCTAGAATGTAGTTTCCATAGCCCTGAGGAACTTGCACTAGTAAAGATTTTTTAATGTAACATATAATTAATTATTAGGTACATGCAGAATTCCCATATTAACCTTGCTTAATTAAATGTAAAATTAAATGAAATCAAAATTAACTTTTGTCCAAAACCTGACCTAATTTTGGGGTATGGCTGGCCCCTAAAATGCCAGGTGCAGTCCAAATGTAGACAATTGAATCATTGTTTATTGGTTTATTTGTTCTTTTGCTGTTGATAATACAGATGAAATCAAATTTAGATTTTTCTTGTCTCTGGCATCTTCCGTAACATGGCCTTGTTTCTTGTCGAGGTATGCCTCCAATACATTACTCAAAGGTCATATGCAGTTCTCTCTCAGCTTGAAAAATACTTTGCCTCTCTAACTTATAGCTACCCTGCAGATTTTGTAGTTTGTTATAGAAATTCTGAAGCAGGGATGGGCAAAAAGTAGTCCTGATCTATAGTTAAAGGACCCCTCTGTCAATGCCACTCACAGCTATTTGGCAAGGATTTTCTATTTCTAAATGTTGAAATGATGGCCCCTCTCCCCTCAACAAACTACTGAAACAAAGAACTTAGGATATTCAGGAGTGGAGTCTTGTTGGAAAGACCCTGAGTTAAGTTCTGTCAAGTTCTGGTAAAGTCTCTTTCAAGTTGAGCTCAGCTCCAGATGATTTCTTGGATATGTCCATGTAGTTTTCTTGGCAAAAAGATGGAAGTGGCTTGCCATTCCTTCCCTCCTTCTCCTTCTCCTCCTCTCCCCAGTCTAATTTACAGCCCTTGGATTTCTGTGTTCTCCTAAGTTTTGGCCAGATCTGATGTTCCTCAGTTTCTGAGCCCACAGAAGGTCAATCAAGTGCTACTGCCATCTGCTAAGATTCAGAATACATTTCTAATCTAGAATTTTAAAATTTTGAGTATAGGTCCTTTGCATGAGGCTCTTACTGGATCTCAGGTGTTTGTTTACTAAATAAATAAAATGAAGATATCCCATAAGTCTACAGTCTGGCCATCTCTGCTATAACAGGAGACTGGAACAAGTTAACAACTGCTATTAACAAATGCTGAGAAGCAATCTTGGTGAAGGGAAAATCCCTACATAAACTCAGAAGGGTCCTTAATGATCCATACCTGCCTCAGACTAAAAAATCAGAGTAAAGAATGGCAGATCTCTCTTTCACTCTTTGGAAATGTGTTGCCCTTCATCTTTTACTGTGGTTTGTTAAAGAAAGTGGTTTCTTTCTTTGCTCTAATGAAAGGCTATGTAAAAGAGTGGGGGGAGAAAAACCAGACAAAATTGGATGGAAGCAGACACAAAGAGACCCACAAGAGAGCATATTGAACAGCTGCTAGACCCATAGAAGCCACACTATTTCCTGTTATCAATTGTTCAGGGAGCTGAGCTTATTGAAGTCAGGGTGACTTGGAAGAGCTTAGAAGGGAACTGTTGACTGAAGAGCCCCCTTTTGTATGGAACAGCATTATCCAGCAAAAATTTTATGACGGTTCCACTTTTTAACAGGAGGAATTGTAACAAGGAAAGTTTTATTCAAGATCCCTTTATGAAGTGGGTGAGCCCCATCCTACATTTCTCTATAGATTAAGAGCTCTGCTTTAAGAAGCCTGCCTGTATTTAGTGTGCTAAGGAAAGAAAATAAAAGGATCGGTCTGGATTTTTATAGTGCAAAGCGTTTAAGAGGATTTCTCCTTTTTCTTCTTCTTGTTATTATTAGGTGGTCTCTATAGTCTCAAACCTAGGCTTCAAATTGGAAGGCAATCCTCCTACAAGACAGTGGAGATTTCCTGGGTTATTTAATGTTAATCCAGAAACATAGGACAGTTCCTTTAAAGCGGCAGCTACTGTTTCCCTGGCCTGTTTAATGCTATGCATTAGAACATTCTGATTTGCTCCTTGTGCATTTGCTCCTAAATGTGCATTTAGCAGTTATGTGCTCTGGACAAGGACTCTAGTAAATCAAATAAATAAAAATGAACAGATGACTGTATTCATTTCCTTGTTATGGAAACTTCTATGTTCATTTCTATAGAGCAAGATGTTACTAAATGATCACTTGGCAGCCCTAGTGTAGAGGTGCATTTAAAAATAATCTGGACCCTTTAGGGTACATTAGCAAGGTTAGACTCTTTAGGGATTGTTACTTTATAGAAGTAATGGGGCTTACACATCCCAATGACACTATGAGTTATATAATTGGGAGTGAAATAGAATTACAAGTAAAGTTGATGAGATAAATCTCAACAGCCTCAAACATGCTGATGATACCATTCTGATGGCTGGAACAAGAAAAATCTAAGAAATCATTTGCTGAAGGTGAAAGAAGACAGTGGAAAACCTGGTCTGCTGCTTAGTACTAAAAACAGAAAACAAACAAACAAACCCTTAGTTTATGGCAACAGGCAATGACAGCCAAAGAAATGGGAGCAGGAGGAGGAGCTGAAAGCATTATCTTCCTAGGCTCAAAAACTCACAGGGCTGGTGACTGAAGTTATGAAATAAAGAGATGTCTGCTACTTGGGAGAAAGACTATGACAGATGTAGACAAAAAATTAAAGTGCATGTGTGTATTGTCAAGGCCATGTTGTTTTTTTCCCTAGCTGTAACATATGGCTGTAACAGCTGGACCAACAGGAAGTCTGAACAAAGAAAAAAAAATGATGCCTTTGAATTGTTTGGCTGAAAAAAATTGTTGAGAAGATCTTGGACCACAAGAAAAACAAATAATTCAATACTAAATGAAGTAAAAGTAGATTCCTCGTTACAAGCACTAATAATAAACTAAAGTTTGGGTATTTTGGACAGACAATGTGAAAGCAAGAGTAATTGAAGAAAACCCTATTGCTTGGAAAAATGGAAGGCAGTCAAGAAAAGAGACCAACAGAAGAGAAGGTTGCTAGATACCATCACTGATGACATAAGCAAGAATTTCCAAGGAGTCAAAGAAGCAGTCATTAGCAGATACTCCTGATGAAATGATGTCTGTTGGGTGAGAAAGACTCAGAATGGATTAAACAATAAGCAGTTGCTAGAAGAGGCATTGCTGTTTTGGTTTGCCCTGCTTTGTAATATGGGCAAATAGATCTCTTCCTTAGGCTTAGTAATTATGTTTTTCTCTATTGAGGAAGTGAAAAAAAAATGAAACAGGCATTTTTGTGGGTTTTCAACCCACAAAGAATGTACTTACTGGCAAGAGAGCACACAGACTTAAAATACTGAACCATAGATCAGCAGAAGTAACTGGTGCACCCCTTGTTGGACTGCAATGCATCTGAGAACATTGCTCCTGAAAATCCTTGACTATTGAAAATTTAGTATTCTAGAAAAAAGGAATCCTGTCACTCCCACATGTAAGGATGCCTGCAGAGACAGTCAGACATCAAAATGGAGGATGTGACTGGATGATTGAAATCTGATGCCTTTTTACATGTCTATATCATGTCCACAGGATATGATCTTTCAGTAAACAATCCTTTAAGCAAGTTGTTCTGATAGAAAAAAATACATTTTTTTCTCAATATTGTGAAGGCAGAACTCAAAATAAGCATGAAAATCAGAGATTAATCTTTATCAACAATGCACATTCTTTTAGAGTTGCCTTATGTGGAATACCTGAACACTTTGGAAATTAACCTAATTAATTATTTGTTCATTTCTGTTCCTTTCATTTTTCCCCCTTTCAAGATTCTCTGAGAAGAGAACAACTGATGTTTGTCCAGATTTGGGCTGGGGAAGCATGTTGTACTTCCTGATTTAGCCAATTAATCCAATGTTCAGGGATCACACAACACACTTCGAACCATAAATTAATCACAGTTGCTGCGCTGCACAATATGCTAGGTTCAGATATGGCTGACTAGTTTCTGCCTTCAATGTGTCCTACACACACAGTTATTGTCTCAAACAGTGGGACAGTGCTATGACCTCTGAGTCAACCTAAGCAAGGCATTGCTCTGAAATTGTTTTGTCCAATTTTTCTTATGGCAAGAAGAGCTAATTTCACAGAAGGAGCAGCTGACTTTATGCATACAAAAAAGGGTGAGTGTTAGTCAAGATATTTGCTGAAGTTCAGACTCCAGCTGGGGAAGAATAGTTAATTTAGCTGTTAAATATGATGCTCTTCTTGGTACTCCCTCTGCTTCAAAGTTATGCAAATACCTGTCCCCTATGGAAGAATGTAAGAGATGCTGTGCAAAATGATCCATCCACCATAGAAAAGATAAGTTTCATTTGCAGTGCATAGTATTTTGCATTTAAGCCTTCTGGGGAAAGTTATAAAACAATTACTTTTTGTTGTTGTGTTGTTCACAGACTTCATGTGTGTCTTGGAACAGCTGTAGTGTAATTTTTTTCCCCTTTCTTTTAATACTTGGACTTAACATATGTCCTCTCCCTTTCCAGAAGTGGCAAATTCATAGCATTTGAAAGAGACAGCCTAATCTACAGATAACAAAGCTTCGAACAAAACCACCTGTAATTCACAGAAGGCCTGATGCAGAGAAAGATTGATTGAGGGCAGAGACATGGGAGATAATAGCCCCACAAACTCACTAATCTTAGCTGCTGCAAAATGAAGATTATAGTCATTCTGATTTCTGGATCAGATAAATACCATGTTAGTTATCATGCTTGGTGTGTGGTCCTAAAGGAGGGGGATGTTTGCACTTGCAGTGTTGATTAGATTTTCTTCCTCAAAATCCAGATGGCATGTTAGAGCTGAAAAATGCTACTATCGGACTATACTGATATTAAATATTTGTGATTTAGTAAGTAGCCAGTCTGGGAGACAGATCTTATGCATGATGAATACTGTAAAGAAAAGAGGAATCTTAATCTTAGAGAAGGGTGAGGAAATTTAATCTTAGAGCAGGGTGAGGAAATCTGATGCCCTCCACATATTGGGGGCTTCCTTGAGCCCCAACCATCACAACTCATGTTAAGACATTGTGGGAATTGTTTCCGGGGAAGAAATGGTGAACTGAAGATGGCTCCGCAGAGAGCAGAGCTGACGACTGTGGAGAAATGAAGAGCCAGAGCGAAAAGCCAACTCTTCATGACCCCTCTCTGGACAAAGGAGAGGACTGGGATTGCCCACAAGTGCACCAAACAGCTGCTCCTCATGAGGACACCTCAAAATAGTGGCTTCCAGCAGGTTTAGAGCACTGGGAGATGAGGGAATGCCACTGTAGCCCATACCATGGCTCGGCGCCTTTAAAAAGGACACTGGGTTCACATATTTCCTTTTTTAATTACCTTTGGAATATGCTTTTTGCATATTAGGAACCTCCATAACAGCAAATTGTACTAAACTGGGTGAGTTTCCTTCAGCCCTTGGAGAAAGAAGTCTTATACAAGTTTAAGGATTTAAAAAAAAAAAATCTTTTTGGAGGAATAAACAGCTAAATGGTGATTAGAGTGTTGATTTTGGAAAGTTATAAATGGACTAAGGGTCCAGATGGATTTGAAATAAGATTTTGAAATTAATTATAAGAATCCTTCCCGTGGGAAAATGCTATTGTTTTGAATACATTAAAAAATATGATAAAATGGGATTTTGAAGGTTGGACACTAGAGGGAACCAGAAGGAATTAAAGATTACAGTTAAAGGAGAAAAGCACTTGTATTTTACTTACTAATACAGAATGGAGCAAAATACTTTAACGCTGGACATATTCAAAGATATTTCTGAACAATGGACTCAGAAGTTATTTTTTAAAATGTCTGCCATTATAGACAGACGGTGTTAGGAAGATGATATGGAAAAGGAGCAACCTTTACTGGATGGGACTGAGTCTGATTTGAAAGTGGATCTAAAAATGATGGGCTATGGGAATGATGTGGAAGGAGATGCTACACTGGATATACAAATGAAACTGGTTGATGTCTCACCAAACCAAAAAAATGACCTGGATAAACTTCTTATTCTGGACTTACAAATGAGATCTGTTAAAGTTCTGAAGAATTTTGTGAGAAGGGACAAAGAAAAAATGAGAAGAAATCAGGTTCCAGGATGTTATTTGAGGGGGAAGGAATACAAAAAGATCAAGATTGTTAAAAGTAAAAGGAAGGGATATAATATTGGTTTATTTGATCAAGGTTGAAATAGATACATTGCTATCTCTGGTAACTCTTAATGGACTTTCATTGACCAGGACTGAATGATGAAGCTTTAAAGATTTGTTTATATAGATGAGATGAGATATGGAAGAAGAGATCATTTGTTGTATTTTAAGATAAGATGGTAAGTTACTAAAATTGTTTATACTTGTTATGAAGAGGGAAATAATTTCTTTATACATACATATTTCTCTTTCTTCTTTCGTTTCTGCACTTTCTATTTTTTCTTTTTCTTTTTTCTTTTTAGTTTGTATTTTTATCTTTTTAATTATAATGCTCAATAAAAATATTATATAAAAAAGACATTGTGGGAATTGTATCCCAATACATCTAGAGCACAGGACAGTTTTCAAAAAACAGAAAGAAACCATGAAAAGAGGTTAGTGTAAGCCCAAAATAGATGTTACAGATCACATAAAGCTAATGTTTGTTCCAGATTATTGCCTTGTTTGTTTGTTTGCTGGGGAGGGGAGAGCAAGATACCTTGATGTTCTCCTTCCTCAATCTCCTTGCTGCCAGTGAGGCCAACTACCTTGCTGCTATGGTCTCTTACCTACTCATAACCACTATAGTAGAAGGTAAATTAGCAAACAGAGATGAAACCAGAGCAGCAGAGTAGAAGGTTCTCAGTAGTGGGCTGCTCATTAGGACATAGGCTGTACCTTGGCAAGCTTTGATGCCAGCCATGCATGAGATAGATAATATTTATTTCAGTCAGTGACCAGATAAAACAGAACATATATAACTAAATCTTATTAAGTCTCCCATAAAAAGCTCTGAGGGTGGACTATTATATCTGGCTCTGGAGAATAACCTTTGTTGGGCTGGAGAGAGGTAAGAGTTGATGTAGTTGGCTGGTTTCCACCTACCATGGTTAAACCAAGTTTGGACAAAATTTGGGATGAGTCCTCTTTCTGGAATTCAGTGCCATACATGAATTTACTACTGCTCCTGCTCCATATGTCTTTTTTCCCTTTGTAAGAAAGAAAAATAGGGGCCCAGCTAATAGTGGTTGTTCTGTACTAACATCTCCCAAGTCTATCCAAACACTGGATGAAAAAACAAATACTTTAAGAAAGATTGAACTATATTATGGCATGTCTGGCATCCATAAAGCTGGGAGGGACATAACCCCAGAATGTTCAGATTTCATTTAAAAATAAAGATTGATTCCTTATCCTTTCTAGAACTCAAGATACATGGCAAAATATATAGCTACTATCCTACCCATTTTTAGAAGCCTGTTTCTTTTTTTCAAAATCTTTAGCCAATGAATAATACTGCCTGGAGATTTATTTTTTTTTGAAAAACAAACCTGTAGTGATAAGGATCTGTTGCTCCATTAAGCAAAACTCATAAGCCATATATATATATATAGCTGGATGGATGTAGCTGGGTGGGGGCCTGGTTTCCCTTATTTGTTGTATTGTTTTATTGTTGTGTGTATTATTTTTGTTAGCCACCCAGAACTGTGTTTCATGAGATGGCCAGACATATAAACCTCTTAAAATAAATATAAAAAACAGACTTTTGGTATAATTAAGTAGTGGTATGTCTGCCACCCCCCCTGCCTCCCCCCCCCAAAAAAAATATGGGAAGAAAGACAGGAGCTTGTAATATTTCTTAGACTTTTTTTAAAAAAAGTTTTTTTCTGAGTTTCTGAATATATGTTTTAATCCTGTATGACCAATCTCTCAAAAAGACAGCATGCCTTACTGTCCAAATGCTGTTTCTCACCTTCTGCTGCATTGTGGCTAACAGCCCTTTATTTACAGGTTTCCTGGCCACCCCATCCCACCCCCCACCCCCCGCTTCAGACGTGGTCAAGAGGCAGTAGGGATGGCATGACATCTGGGCAATATCACTCATGATCCTCCTGATTGCAAAGTCAAATGCTGCTCTAATCAAGGATACTTTTATTTCTGGTCTGCAGAGATCAGTGAAAAGACAAAATATCTGGAATAACCAGAATTTCTTGTGAGTTACTTAAGGAGCCTAGGAATGGACTGCACATCAGACCAAGTGGCAATATAGAGTTGAAGGAATTAATAAGGAAAGGTTATTTATTTATTTGATGTATATTCCATCTTTCCCTTCAGAATAGTATTCAATTAGCAGTTATTTGATCTGCTTTTTGACTGATCAGCTGAACTTCTATATTATCTGTATTAAGCATCAATTTGTTTTTCTTCATCTAAGCCAGTGTTGTCCAAACTTGGCCACTTTAAGATGAGTGGACTTCAACTCCCAGAATTCCCCAGCCAGCATGGGGAAAGTTATGTGAAGATCAGATTTATTTAAAAAGTGGGAACCATTGCTTTCTTAAGATGGCTTATGTTTCTGTCATTACAGTAAGCAAGGGACTCAAATAAGAAAAACCTGGTGCTACACACTGCAAATTACAATGACAACTTTGCCCTCTCTCCTAGAAAATTCAGGTAGATGTCCATGTGCAATCATTAATATCTCACTACATTCCATTGATGCAATCAAACTCATTGGAAAAGGCAGTTATGCTTGGAATGGTCAGCGGTAAAAGCAAACAAGGCTGCCCCAAAATATGGTGGCTAGACAACATCAAAGACGACACCAGCCACAGCATAAAACAACTAAAAGAAGCCATACAAGATCAGAAAATGTGGAGAGAGCTGGTCCATAGAATCACTGGGAATCAGACACAATTGAATGGATAGCATCATTATCATCATCATCACATTTCATTCAGACCAATCAACCAACTCAGGAAAGGTTAGATCTTAATTGGTCTCAAACTGACCAATCCATAGAACTTCTTGCCCTAGATCAGCAGGTCACTTCCTTTGGTATCAGAGCAAGATGAGAATATGCATGTACATAGTTATCCATATGCAAAGAAACTCATTTGAAGAAGGCTTGATCAGTGAGTGAAGAGAGAGTGTATGATAGTATAGTTATCCCTCTCTAGAAATAAAATAAAAAAGAAAGCCTTCCTTTAGTTCCTGCATCTGTCTGTGTACTGTAAGCACAGCATAAGATACTTGTAATCAGAGTGACCTGGCTAGGTAGAGGGTGGAGCAGAATTTACAGCTGATTTCTTAAACAGGTGTATATAGGATAAAGAAGTAGGAGTGGAAATATGCATCATCACCATCTTGAAGAATTAACTCTGTGAAGAGTAGAAACGAAGACACTGGACTACAAAAGGAAAACAGAAGAGAGTTGTGGCAATCTCAGATAGTGATTGTGCAAAATGCCTTCTGATGCATCACCCCACACCCATTAATCAAGATGAATCTAAGCAAATGCATGATAATGCAGTTGTGTGGAAGTGTGGTACCTAGTAGTTAGGAAAAACTGCCCCATAGAAGACTTTATCATATGCTAGGTATCACTTGGAGGTTACGTCATGTCAGTTATGTGCAAATACGAAGTCAGTGAAATGCCTGAATTAACTACTGTTGAGGAAATGCCCCAAAGCAGTATTTGTTGTGACAGCATTATGTTGTAAGTCTCCCAATCCACCTGACATCATTGATTGGAAGAAGTTGGGTGATGCATAGTGACTACAAAACAGTATCCATTATTTCTGTCAGAATAGCCTTTCCCAGTGAGGGGCCCTTCAGATATATTGGATTTTGATCTACCAGATCTGGGTTTCAAGAATCCAGACCACCATCAAGTGACAGCAAAGAGGTTTCTATATCTGTCAGCCTCCCAGGTAGACCAGACAGAAGAGAGAAGATGAGCTAATTCTACTTTATTGTAAGGCTACATTAATAGAATCTTACAAGTCTGAAAGTACAACTCTCCCGCCTTCTCTTTTTACAGCCTGATAAGTTAGGGCAGATCCTTTCTAAGTTTATTTCTGTGCCCGTTATTCAGATGCGGGCTTCTCCCCCTTTTATCTGATCATTCCCTAGGCACCATCTCTTCCCCTTTGCCTCTCAAGGTCATTCCCACATACCATTACAATATCCTTTCCTGCCTAATAGCAGTCAGGTAGAGTTTTCTTTATCCCTCTGATGGTTTCTAGTAGTTCTCCAGATTTTTGTCCAGACCTGGTAGTTCCAATTGGCCTTCAACTTCACTTACATATTCCTTAATCAATGCCTAACTGCTATGTAAAGATGATGGGAGTTGTAGTCTCATGTTTTTCGAGTATGCCAGATTAGAGAAGGCTATCTTGCACATTTGAAGGAAAAGAATAAACAGACACCCAGTAGTGGAACCCCACACCTTTTTTAAAGCAAGTTTTAACCCCAGATATCAACTTTGGGAATGTAAACAAAGAAAAATTAGAATCACCTATTGTGTTAGGAGACAGGCTTTGTTTTTAATATTAATAATGGTGATGAAGAAAACACTGCCACATAATCCATTGACCGAAATTTGTAAAATGGTTCCAGATTCAATCCCTGGCATTTCCAATGAAAAGGACCAGATAGCTAGTGATAGGAAATTCATGTCTACCTGAGACCCTGAAAAACTGTAATCAGAGGAAAAACACTGGAACAGAATTTAGCTACTAGGCCAATAAATAGTACAACTCCAGATTAGGTAACTTTCTGTGTGCCTAACAGGGAATTACAGCAGAAAGCAACCTGCCTGCCTTCCTTTCCCTGCATATGGCAAACCACACTTCCCTCTGTGCAATGTTCTGTATTCCCCACCCATCACAAATAGATAGATAGATAGATAGATAGATAGATAGATAGATAGATAGATAGATAGATAGATAAATATTCTGAAAGAGTTGTCGTTGCATTTGATTCCCCTAGCAACATCAGGATCTTTATAGGTGTAAATCCAAGGACTGTCATGATATATAGATTCAGAAAAAGGATATATTAATCTCAGTGTCAATATCTCCAAAAGATAAAGCCCCAAATGGTAGCCATGATCTCTATTAGATATGTGAATTTTATTTTACCTCCCCTCTGAAGCATTCTTATTTTTAAACTTTGATATACGAGCATTTTATACAGACTGGATTTTTTTTTTCTCCTAAGGGTTTTGAAACTTTGGAATCCAGGAGAACAAACAGCAACGCCAAACATCTCTCATCACATGAGCCCACCCAATAAGTTATCTTGATGCTGCACAAAATGCCTCACAAGAAAATGTTACTGAGAGCTAGCGTCATCTGAGAACCACAGCAAAATCTTGTCAACACACTAGCCCTCCCCTTGCACCTGAAATAACTGAGCTCCTGGATAGAATTCCATGTGGGTTCTTCCTTCATTAGTCTACACCCAAACACCCATTTGCCTGGAGTCATGTTTAAGAATGTATTTATGAAATTGCACTGACAGGCATGCACGACACAATCAGTACATCCAGAGCTGCAGCATTCCCAAGCTCAGAGTACAGATTTTTCAGATGGAAATCCTGTCTGTCTCTGAGATTCTTCATTTTTGCTTGCTCTTCCCAGTTGACTGGAATAAACTGCTGAGGTAGGACAGCTTGAGTATGTAACCAAGATGACAGTGGTGAATTGGTGCCCATTTTAGTAGGTCTTGTTGAGTAATAGCACTTTAGGAGGCCTGCTGTCTCATTCACATCAGGAAGTCTCTGAGCTGGGCTGTTAAGGAATGCAAGTTATCTTATTAGCATAGTGACAAAAACCACACCTAGAGAACCTGTTTCTCTTACTGCATATGCTTATCCTGGTCAGTGGGAGAGTGTTATAAGAACACCAAAAAGATATATATTAAATAGTCCCCCAGGGTGTTAAATTTTATCCCAGAACAAACCTAGTCATAGTGTTAAATTAACTCGATAGATAAAATGTATAATCCTTAGAAATCTTTTTAATCAAGTTTAGTTCAACAGGTAAGCAATAATCTAGGATATTTGAGTTTGGTCTAGTGGGTTGTGAACCATTGAAGGAACAGATAACCAACATTACTCCAAGTGCTGAACTATAACTCCCAACATCCCTAGGAAGCATAGCAAGTAGCAGGTACTTCAACAGTCTATAGCAGTGTTTCTTAACCTTGGCAACTTTAAGATGTGTGGACTTCAACTCCCAGAATTCCCCAGCCATGCAAAAAGCCCACACATTGGCCACTTTAAGATTGAGAAACACTGGTCTGTAGAATTTATCCTGGCCAAGTGCAATGCATGAACCCAAATCTGGTTGTTTAGTCAACAAACCATAGTTGTAAAAATTCTGGTTTGGTGCAATAGGGGTACCTTGCACAAAGATTTTATTCAGGCTGCTTTGAATAAAAACTCCCATCAAGAACTTCCCTTTCAGTTTGCTGGGCTGCATCCTCAAACCTCATAATAACTGTTTTTCTAACCGCATGCCTTTTCCTAATCATCCTGATTCTTCTGAAGTTTCTTTGCTTATTTTACTTCTCTTCTGGCTCAGCTTCATTGCCAGCTGGCCTACCAGGATCAGCTACTTTTCTTAACCCTCAACTTTGTTGATAATTTAGGTGAGCCTTAAAAGGAAGCATGGTGGAAGTTTGGACGTTTGAGGAAAAAAGAATAGCATGAACTGGCCCAGAGCTCGCCACGTGTGTGATCAAGTGCTGCAAGGGAAGACTATTCCCAAGCTTTCTTTATCCCAGCTGTTTGCCAGCCCCCTTCCTCAAGGTGGTGCTTGTCTCTTTCACATGTGCAACACACATAAAAAACAGGCAGAGCTTTGATTGTACTGTTGCAACTGCCATCTTGACTTTTTGGGCCATGTCCTGTGGACATCCCTGAATACTAGTTGGCATAAATCATGCGTGGACAGAAAAAAGATTTCTGGTTTCCAATTTCTGTTAACGACAGGCAATCTACTTATACCTCTGCTTCTCTAAATGTCATCATTATATAATTTTTTGTTGGCAAGCTGTTAAAGATAAGGAACAGAAGCTGCCCAACAACCAGCAAATGATTAAAAAAGCAGTACTCACTACTTCAGCCATCTAAATGAGACCTTTCAAAAATAAATCTAGCTGGTTAGCACAGCTGCCCTTTTTATAAGTCTTCTGAAAGTGTCAGTACACTGAGCCATAAAGAGATACCTATGAAAAGTCCACTAGCTCTAGAGAACTAGTATTTTTGCACATCCAAATCCTCATCCAGGAGACACTAAAAATAATCCAGAAGTCTTGTTTGTCATTGACCACATAAGAGAGTTTGGACACACTGATGCAAATAGTCACACTGGAATTCTTCAAATGACACACATGTATCTCTTTCTATTCTTATTTATGAAATATGTATTTTACAAGAAATGTTCCTTGAATAGGTTGAGAGGCCAAGAGCTGTCACAGCACAGAACAGCTGTGAATAGATCTTCTGATATTGTTGACACTCCCATGAATGTGACAGAGTAATAATTCCACTGGATTTAATAGAGCTTATTTCCTTGGTCGAGGACTTCAGCTTGCAAGCAGCTTATGGGTTGGGACTCCAATGGAAAAGCCTCATTTAACCATTAGCTCTATGTCATTTTTGCAGGCTAAATCACCCTTATAGCTACAATACAGGTAGTCCTCATTTAGCAACTGCAATTGCAACCAGCAACTCAGTCACTAAGTGATGCAGTCACTAAGTGGAAAATCATTTGACTGCAACTATACTTATGATTTTACTTCAGCTTTCCTTTGTTTTACAGTGTCAGAAGGATACAACCCCAAACAGCCAGGTGAGCCCAAATGACAGGGAAGGTTTCTGGAAGAGTCACTTCTTCATGAGATGGGTGGTATCTAAATTTGAAATATAAACAAACAAACAAACAAACTTGACTCACAAGGAAGCCTGGTAAAAGGGCAAATCTTATAGCCCTTTTCCCCCACTCCCTCACCCTTTGGAATGCTTACTCTGGTACTGGGATAATCAGCAAGAGAACTGATGTTTGTATTTACATTCATTGGAGAGGAAGGGATTAAAAGAGAGTAAGCAAGCACACAATGGGGAATACACATTCTGTAGATATCTTATTAGGAGCTGTTTGCCTAAGAGCTTAGGGCTGTGAGCCCGAAGCCCATTAGGAGGCAAACAAAAGCCCTTAGTGTGAAATTGATTTGTGTCTTGTCAATTTCAGGCAGGGGCTGTCAGTTGGAGGGTTCTAATCAACTAATTAAGGTCACAGAGCTGAGTTTATTAACTTGGGTTAGCACTTTTTAGGGATGAAAAGGAGCTCAGGAAGAGAGAGCTTGTTTGGTGCTGGGGGGGGGAGGGTCAGTCACAGGACAACACCTACTGACTGACTGTAATGGTGAACACATGATTAAGAGAGAGAGGCTGCAAGGTCCTAAATGCAGGCATTGGCCATAAAGTTACTTTTTCATCATCATCTTAACTGTGAACAGTGGCTGTCCAAGGCAATTGCTAAATGAGGGCTCCTTGTACTGGTAAATGTCTTTCCTCTGTGAGTTTACTCATTTTGTCTCTTAATTCCTTCCAGGCATTTCCCCAACATTTGGGGGGTAAGGAGGGGTGCTTCCAGGGGCTTTAAAAGATGTCCTGGTAGGATGAATATGGCCTGAAGATTGTTTTTTCTGCATCTTTGATCTAATAAGATATATGAATAGGAGGAAGAAACGTGGCAAAAGCTGCATGGGACAATACATTAAAGCACCACTTTCCTAGTGCCACCTCTCTAATGAGGTTTTATGCATTTATTTTAAGCATCTATGCTCTGTTTTCAGGCCAAATGTTTACAGATGATTAGACAGTTGGAATACCTTAAAACTGATCATAATCTTGTGATGGACCATAAAGCAGCTTTGTTGACGAAATAAATAAAATTGGACTTCCATCTCTATAAACCCACATACACAGCTCTTTTCAGTTAGAAGTGATTGAAAGATGTGTCTCCCAACCCAAACATCTGCATTCAAATGTGAGCCCCACTGTCATGCTTTCTGGCTGAGTTGCCAAATCGGGATGAAATTGATGTGTGTCCCACTTTCTCCAGCATGGCTAATAAAAACGTGGTGAAACAGAAGCCGTTGCTGCAGGGGATGACTTAATTGGGCCTTTGCCCTGCCTTCTTTGTGGAATTTGACCTGGAGGGGTAGAGAAGATATCCTTCCACCTTTGTTCTTGCCATGAAAAGTCTGGTAGGGAAAAAAAGGCGAAGTAGATGCAGAACATGTTTTCATCAACTTCACAAAGAACTCTTCACTTGGAATTATTTCTGGAATTTGGTTTACATATCTGCATCAATATGCACGCATAGCACAGGAAAAATGTGAACGACCGCAAAAGCATGTGCACGTCAGGCTGATCAGGCTGATGAAAGCAGCGTTGCAATGTCACAAGGCAATTCCCATCAATCTGTATGTGGTTGCGAGGGCACAATGCTGTTTTCATCATTTTGACAAAAGTTGCGAGAGCTTGCAGGCACCCAGGGATGTCTATTTGTTGTCTTTGTGTCTGTGTGTGTTTCTACTTTCCCTTCATATTGTGTACATGTGTTTTTGTGTGTATGGGTGCACTGGGAAGTACAGAGTAAGCTGCATATGGTACACTCTAGGTCAGTGTTTCTCAACCTTGGCCGCTTTAAGATATGTGGACTTCAATTCCCAGAATTCCCCAGCCAGCTATGCTGGCTGGGGAATTCTGGGAGTTGAAGTCCACATATCTTAAAGGGGCCAAGGTTGAGAAACACTGCTCTAGGTCATGTGGACAAGAAGCTTAATATGGAGAAATTGGCAACACTGGGGCCACTGCCCTACTGCCTCTTCAATCTGAACGTATTTGGGGAATCTTTTTTCTTTCTTTTCTTTCCCCATAGCCCCTGGCCAGATTCAGCCTATTTTTTAACTCAATCTTTGTTTTCCTAACTTCTCCTTCCATATCAAATTTGGTCTCATTCTGTTCTGTTTTCAGGCAGTTGGATGGACAAGTGGAAAGAGTCTTGAGCCCGTATCCATAATTTATTTCTACCAGATCATTGGGTTGGAAAGCATAAATATGCATTCTAATGGCAATACATTTCCTTCACCTATCTCATCTCTCTGGTTTGCATGGGGCCTTTATCTTTTAGAGACTGTCGACATCAGTCTGATTTCAGAGAAGAAAAGTTAGGAGTGAAGTCCTGTAGGATTCAATCGAACTTACTCCTAAGCATGTTTGCCTAGAAGCAGCTGAAATTAATGTTTGACACTCATGCATGTGTAAGTACATGGCCCACTTTGGTTTTGCCAGTTTCCATAGGGATTTCTTTAAGCTGAACTTTGCAAAAGATGCCATATTCTGGAGTTATCTTAGGGGGGGAAAAAAAACAGCAGGGGCAGCTTGGGAACATGGGGAGTAAGCAAACTATAATTGCTTGTAGCAGTGGAGTGATTTTCCCTTGGGAAGACTCTGCTTGCCCACCAGGCACAACCAAAGGCATTATGACTTCTCATGTATGCAGAAGATGTTCCACTTATCCCCTGGCTGCCTGGATAGGCGTAACTGAAGTTGAGCCCTCACTGCTATTAAACATTCCTCTTTGTGCTATTACAGAGTTACTGGCCTGGTTTCCTAGCTGATGATATAAGACCGCCAACAGGCATTAATTAACACTCCTGTCTCCTATTTGCCTTTTTCTTTTCTTGCACAGGGGAAGTTATTCAGACCCTGCTGATTGAAAACTTTTGAAGGCATTTCAGATCACTGGTTCTCGGTTCCCATCTGACTCTTCCCAAGGGGACAGAAAGAATTCCTTAATTCCCAAGGAAGTGCCAACCACCTTGGCAAAAGGAGATGTTGAATGATACATCCAGGACAAAGGAACAGCAGCAACAGCAAATCTGTACAGCCTGGATTAAATGTTCACAGCATAGTCCTTAAGTGTCTTCAGATGTCACTGTATAAATGAAGGGGGACATCCACAAAGCTCCCTGCCAGACTTAAAAGTTCTACTGAAAATAATATTATCACTAAATAGCTAGCTATCACACATGTATGATATGTGAAGTCATTTACACAGACCCTTGGAAAAACTTTGTCTAGGCTGATGGAGCAATTCCCCTTGTTTTGACTGCATCCTCTTTTTTCACTCATTCTGTAAAAATAAATGGAAGGAAGATTGTTACTTGCTTGTACTGATATTTGGAAGGAATATATGGTCTCTCCTACCCTCCCACCCCATACACACATACCGTGCTTAGGACAATGAACATGTATTTGCATGCATGTGGTAAGTTCTGTCTTGTGCTGAAACATCACTCAAACCAGCTCCACAGTGCAGAGTGAATGCCAATTTGTTTTCCTTTTCCATTTTGGAAAATCTCCTGCCCTCACACTACCAGGGTGGGCTTGGGCTGGATGATAATCACCTTGCTTTTCAGAATTGCTTCGTCTAGTAAACTGTGCCATCCACTCCCATCTGGAATACAAACTAACTGTTTTGAGGCAACCACTGAGGAAGTCAGTTAAATGTTGAATAATATTCTTTTAATGGGGAATAATCATGTTGGCCTGGCAACGCTCATTCTGAGTCACTCAGCATCTACATATGGCTAGCACATGATCTGCATGCTGTGCTCTGCATCAGATTACTCTGTTAGCTTTGAAAAAGGGTTCAGCCTGGGCGGTTCAGCCGCCAGCCTAAGATTTGTGATACTTTCCTGGAAGAAAGAGAGATCATAGGAGATTGAAATAGAGAAGCACAAATGGAAATGACAGCAGAACAATATTACACCCTGTGCAGTCAGTCTACCTGGGCTGAGCATTTGAACTCAGTCACTGTACAAATGCCACTGAGAAGGTTCTCCTCACACCAAAGTATGTTCCCTTGATGAGTGATGTTTCCACAGACTTACTATATCTTCAATATCTACAGAGTTTCCTTGCTCCATGTTCCTGGTAGGTCTTAGATAGAATGAAAATTCACAACATCTGTGGAGAAAGTTATGTGAGCTGAATTGGTAAGCTTTCCCAATAATTAAAAGGAGGTGGACATGTTTAGCCTGGTGGAGAATAATAGACAGGATATCTGAAGTACTGTCATATAGATAATGGAGCAGATTTGTTGCTCAGGTGGGTAGGACTTGAAATAATGGCTTCAGATAACAAGGTTTTTGACTAAATTTAAGGAAAAACTTCCTGGCTGTACTGGTAGGCTCTTCAGCAATGGAACACAAGTGGTGACCTCTTCATGACAGACTTCCAGCCAGGGTTTGGATGGCTGCCTATCAGTGGTTCTGTAGTAGTACATCAGAAAGAGGTTGAATTTATGAGCATCTGCTGAGATGGGGCAAGTTGGGGGGGGGGGAGACAAGGGAAGTAAAGGACAAAATGAGTGTTGTAGTGCAAGCTGCACTGTGTGCAAGCTGCATTCCTTTTGTATGAGTGTTGTGATATTACACTCATGCTTATAAGGGACAAAGCTTGTACTTAGATGTTACAATGATCATTTTGTTACTCTGATGAAACCATCAGAATCAGGGGATGCCTCTGGTTGGATTTTACAAAGATGGAACTTGTATGCTATCCAAAGCCTACTTTGATTGGAACAGCCTTGTAGATAATTATTGATTGATAGATGATAGATTGATAATTTTGAAGTCTCTATCTGTCCCATGGTTATAGCAGGTAGAAGCATGATCTACATTGGCTGATCTTGAAAAAGCAGGATTCGACCTGCTAGTAATTGGATAGGAGACTAGCAGGAAATCCTAGGGCTGTAGACTAAGTTGGAAATCTATCCCAGAAGAAGGCATTAGGAAATCAGTTCCATGTTGTTACCAAGAATGTCCATGCAGTCATCAGGGGCTGGGCTCAGCTTAAGAGAGACTTTACATTTTAACAACACTATGGCTGGGTTTTCACATTGCAGAAAGACAAAATGTGACAGCTTTGCCTTAGCATGGTGTGTAAACCCAGATAATTGTAGTTGTTACAATAAGCTGATTGTGCATATCATGATTTAGCATAACCTGTAAACCAGACCTGTGATTGCAGGCTGGATAGGACTTTTTCACCATGTGGAAGCCATTTTCAATAGCAGCCTATTTTGATTTTGAGAATTTAAGTTCAGCATTATTTTATGTCCTTCTGGAGGTCATAAGAACTATTACAGATGCTGCTTTGGATGTGGGCTGCCATAATGTGTGTGTGAAAAGGAAAGAGTAGATATTGTTTTGAATTGAATTAGCCGATGCAATCACATACAAGCTTAGAACATTTGAAAGTGACTCAATTTATGTCTTTTTCTATTGAGGTTTAATGGAAACCTTTTAATGAAAACCCAAGATAAACATGGAGAACGTGCTGTATGTGTGTGAGAGAAAGAGGTCCAGTTCTTTCAGTCATGGTTAGAGATACTGGGGGACATGTTCTGCAACATTGCTGATAAACTGCCATTTCAACTTTCAGAACCCTTTGAATACAACACTGCTCACTCATATATGTAGTTCCCAGTATATGGAAAACAAGCTACCAAATAGCCTACTTTTTTTTTTCATGGCATGCCACTGTATATATATATTTAATCTCTTTGCATAAAGAGAACATTTCATCAACTGAGCCTTCACACATGGTCTGAAGTGTTCCAGTCCAGGCACAAGTTCATCACCTACTCCTCTACAGTTTACAAGAACTAGGCCATAGCAGGCAGAGAAAGGAGGAAAAAAACACAAGATTGCCTGAAGAAATATGATGCCATAGTGCCCTCTTGTGGGACCTTTCAAGCAATTCTTGGGAGCCCTTTAAAAAGTGTTATACGATGTAATAAATTTAGCATCAGGGTGGCAGAGTTTACACAAAACATTGGGTGATCCTTTTTACTGAACCAATGTCTCTTTGTCATTAAAACACATGCACACATTTTCCATTCTGGCAAAATACAAAATAAACTTTTACTCTATCAATAAGCAAATATTTTAAACAGTATTTCTGAAGACTGTCTCAGCTAGGAATTGGCAACTCTCTCCATTCTGATTTCACTCCAGTTCTTGCTAAAATAAACTGACTACAAGTTGGTTTTAGCCCATTTCTATGTCTTTCAGGGACAAAGGTTGTTGATCCATTTGTGAGTGACAAAGGTGCAAGTCATTTATTTCTCCTTTGGAGAGTAGGATGAGAGGATTTTTTTGCTGCTGCAAGACAGTGATTTTGTTCGTTGTTCTCTGTTCTCTACATTTTGAGATTGTTGCATTTTCAAGTTGCAAGGGACAATTTAGACTATCTAGTCCAACCCCCTCTTCAGTGCAAGTGTACCCCAACTTAAAGTATCCCCACTGGTATCTGTCTAGCTTCTGCTTGAACACACCCAGTAAAGAGAAGCCTACTACCTCTCTGAATAACTGGTTCCACTCTCAGATTGCTTTTACCATTAGATTTTTTTTTTAATTTCATCCGAAACCACCTTCATGTGACTTAAATGCATTATTTTATGCACTCTGGAATGAAAGAGAACAGGCCCTGACCTTCCGTGTGACATCCTTCTAAGGACTGTGGTAGTGCTAGTATTCCCATCAATCAGTATTCTCTTTCCAAGGCTAAAACATTCCCAATTCCTTCATTCATTCTTGGTGCAACTTTTTTAGTCCCTTGATCATCCTCATTGTTGGCTAATCTGCTCCTGAAGATTTGAACTCATTCAAAGTAAATAGGTATTCTCTGACCATATTTTTATGAATCTCAAACTTCAATCCCATCCCAAAACAGGAGTTAGTAGTTTCACCTTTACTTCATTGGGATTTTAACATTTTCATTTTCATTCTCTGTGTTAGGGAGAACAATCACTTTTCTTCGCATATTGTCTGTTAAAGCTGTCAGAACAGCAAGCAGGTCAGCCTTGTTCCTGAATCAGATGAGTGTTCAGCTATTAGGACAGAACAAATTAGGCCAAGCTCCTTTTGTGTCCTCTTATGGACTGGAGGAAAACACATAAAACTGGCCATCTGCATGTATCCTTGTGCTCTTTACTTCCAGACTTGCCACTGTCGGCTGTCACACTAAATACAGGCCATCGTCATCATCTTCATCATCTACATAATGCTCTTGCCTCCTATTTTCCCTTGTGAGGTTAATTGAGCTCTGAGAGAGTGACTATCATATATATATACCACACTAGACAGGACCCCAGGTGCAGGCTGTGCAGAGAGGCCTCAGAGACAGTCCAACACATAGTGGCAGGGTATAAGATGCAGGCAGGAACAGCATACACTGAATGATACAACCAAGTAGCTGGCATTGTGTACAGGAACATCTGCACAGCATATGGGCTAGACCCTCCCTAGTCCAGGTGGGAGATTCCACAGAAGGTTGTGGAGAAAAACCAGGCTAAGATCCTGCGGGACTTCTAGATCTATATGGACAGGCAGGTACTGGCCAATCAACCCAACACAATGGTAGTAGACAAGGACCAGAAGACAGCAGTGGTGATAGATGTAGCGGTGCCAAGTGACAGCAACATCAGGACGGAGTATGAGAAGCTGGAGGAGTACCAGGGCCTGAAGGAGGAACTAGAGAGAATGTGGAAAGGCTAAAAGTGGTCCCAGTGGTGGTAGGAACACTCAGGGCTGTGACTCCTATGCTGGGAGAGTGGCTCCAACAGATCCCAAGAACAATATCAGAGTTCTCTGTCCAGAAGACTGCAGTGCTAGGAACAGCTAAGATATTGCACAAAGCCCTCAAACTCCCAGGCCTCTGGTAGAGGACCTGAGATTGAGGAAGACACATATCTCCCATAGGGGTGAGAGGAGACTTTGAATCTTGAGTTTGGCACTGGACTGTTTGATCCAACTAGGGACATGCTATGGTCCCATGGAAAATCAATTCCCTAAGTGCCACTATTTGTCCCTAGCCAAATTTGGCTAATCTCAAAATGCTAAGTGGAATAGGGCCCAGTTAGTGTTTGGACTGTAGACCACCAAAAAGTACCCAGGACTATAGACTAAATTGGGAAGTCAAGAAAACATCCTGGAAGAAGACAATGGTAAATTTTCAAGAAACCAACATGGCTATGTCTATTAAGTCACCAAAAGTTCATTTGCCTTTTAAAATGTTTAAAAAATGCTGTTTCAAAGAAGTACACAAACCATGTAAAAGTATTGGGAATGCAACCAGATTTTGCAAGTAATTGCTGAATAATTGATTTGTATAACAGTTTTACTATATCTGTTAATATAATAACGTAACTATCAGTGGTATCTTTACATAATTAGGAAAAAGAGCCAGTTTGGTCTAGTAGTTAAGGCTCCAGGCTAGAAACCAGGAGACTGTGAGTTGGAGTCCCGCCTTAGGCAGGAAAAGCTGGCTGGGTGACTTTGGGCCAGTCACTCTCTCTCAGCCCAACTCACCTCACAGGGTGGTTGTTGTGGGGAAAATAGGAGGAGTATTAGGTATGTTCGCCATCTTGAGTTATTTATAAAAATAATAAAGGTGGGATAAAAAAAATCTAAGAAAATAAACAAACCAATCACTCCAGAATTTTTTTTACTATTCAAAATGTTTGTCGAAGTAGCTAAGTTAGTGATAAGCTCCGCCCATCCCTGGTTGCAAGACTGTTACTACTTTGTTCATCTTTCTCTGACTTGGACTGTGATGGGGTTCAGCTAAAATTTGGATTACTCAAGGTAAGCAGTGTAATTATTAGTCTGCAAAGGTGGGCAATGTCTAGCACCTGTACCCCTTTTTTGTTGCCCCTCCCATGAAATTCAGCAGGCAATGGGTAAAAAACAGTTTCCTGCCATTTGGAACCAGGACAAATACTACAGGCATAAAACTGGCTTTACATGATTTAAAAAACAAAGAAAAGGTCCACCTCTGTTAGCCCTTTGAGGTCGATCAGATCAAGAAACAGGCACAGCAAAGACTCCAGGTATGCTCTTTACTGTAGTAAGATCTTCAAAATTTTGAAAGCCTATCCAAGTTTCTCTCTGTGCCATCTTGGACTAAACAAAATTGAAGTTGGGTTATTTTCAGTTTTTTTCTCACACTTCCTTCTCACAAATGTGTTATCTTTTCTGTGAGTTGGTCATTCCTTCCCTGTCCCCAAGGTCAGTTCTACATTCCTTTACTCCCCCCCCCCAAAAAAAGCTCAAGAAGAAATATCCCCCCCATCAATCCATTTTGTGTCATCATTCAACCCATTGGACACCCTTGAACTGGAGCTATAGAGGCCCTCTATAGTTCAAATCTCTATATGACTATAAAGCTCACTGGATGGTATTTAACTGGTCAACATCTCTCAGAGTTATCGGGAGCATAAAATGTGAATAGGAGAACAAAATGAGAGTGGGTGGATCATATATGATGCCTTAAGCTCCTTGCAAGTAAGGCAAGCTAAAAAAAATTAAATAAAATAAACTGGGGCTTATGGGGGTTGCATTATAAAGTCACCTACATTGGAATGCTGTGAATGTGCAAGTTAGTGGTTCAAATGTTGAACTAGAACTAAGGGGGGATTTCACTTCAAATCCTTACTTGCTTAGCCATGGAGATCACTGAATAATTATGAGGCAGTGACCTGGGGATGGGATGGAGGTCAAATCCTTAATTGAGCCGTTAATTAACTAATGGACCAGAAACTGGAATATTTTCCAGCCCAGAGGCGGCATTTTTTCCTGGATTGGACTGAACTTGGCCTTTGAGGGGCTTCCCAGTAGCTGCACTGTAAAAAGTAAACTCTGGAGTCAGGTCAAAAAGTAAGCTTGATTAGATTTACATTTAATTGAAATTAAATACAGTTAAAATGATTACTCTCCAGTATTTAATCAATTCCCCCTCTGTCACTGTTTTTGAAATATCACAATTTGGTAACAACTTTTGGAGATGTACACAGAAGGTCTACAGAAATGAAGAATGTATTATAATTGTGGTTGTGATGATTTTGCAATAAGAGCCAGCCTTTGGTCCTGTTAAATCCAAGAAGAGTACATCTCTGAGAGCAGAAATTGTTCTTGTAAGACTACACCTCCAATCATATCCAGGCAGCATGATAAATGGGAACAATGGCAACTATTTAGTTCAACCTATCTGGAGGGCAACCAGTTAGAGAAGATTAAAACAGAATAATAGTGGCATTACTTTCATATTATGATAAAGCTTTCTGGCTCTACATCCATTTTCACTAACAAGGTCAAGTGATATGAAGATTTTAGGCTAACGTGAGAAAAGATCAAACTACATTTTTCATTATTTTGTTATAATTGTTATCGTATTTGGCAAGAAATCTGGGCTTAATGTATCCAATTATCAAGTGAAATAGTAGACTGCCTGTCTTGTTAATCCTGCAGTTACTTTTCAGAAGGACTTTTCCAAAAATACATGCAACATTCCACCATCAGGGCCCAAATTCTTGTGATTTTTTTGCAGAGGTTTTTACAAGTAATAGCATGGCAGCACAATAAAGTAGCCACAGGAAACTGTGATGCACGCGTGTGCACACACACACACACAGATACAGTATATTGAACCAGTCAACCTTTTTCTCAGATAGTGAATAACAAATTACCAGCACAGATGGGCTATAACAGAAGATAAATTCCATATGCTGTTTTCATAAATAATTAATCATGTGTGACAAATATCAAAGGAGTAGTGTCCAGGCTCTCATCTGTGTTTTTTCCCCGCATTCCTGGCTTAGCAAATAAACTGGCAATTCACATTACACACAATGTGGTATAGTCTTAAAAGTGCTGGACTAGAACTGGGGAGACTCAGGTTCAAGTCTTCTCCAGCCATGAAGGCTCATGTGTGCACATACATACACAAGGTTAAACAATCTTAAGTGCCTTATAGGTCAATATTTTAAGCCCAGCAGAGATGGTGACAAAGAGCCCAATGAAGTTCTGGTGTCCCAAACATAATGCCTATAAACATGTTTCTTGGGTCTCAAACTCCCTTCCTTCTACTTCCCACCCCTGCTTTTCTTTTCAAATGACTATTGCTATGGCACCATGGCAGCCATTTCATGAATGGACAGTCCTGACTCTTTAAAGGCAGCCCTAATACCCATGAGATGCTTTCAAAATTCCAAACATCCCATTTACCAAAAAACCTGGGGACTGCTGGCTTAGTGAATCCAGTTCAATTAAGGAGTCATTTCCATTCCTTCCATAATTATCTCTCTGGATGCTATATAATTAACATTATTAAATCCACATGAATTTTCAAAATGGTTCTATTTGAACATGAAATTAATAAAACATATGGATGTGATGGGAGTATTCAGACAAGCTGAGCAACTAATAGCTGCAGTTTTGTAGGTTGAATATATTTTGAATATATTAAATATCCATATATCATTGCCAATATATTGTCACTAGCATATGATGCCAAGAATGCATTATATAATGCCATAGTATAGTGGTAATGTATAGCTTTATACAATATATGTCTGTGATTAGACCCATATATAAGGTGGAGTACATGAGATCCACTCAAAGCAGGATATAGATTCAGAAGGATTCTTCTGGAAGAGGTTAGTCTACATAGCATGTAGAGAACTATGACTTCAAAGAAAACACAAGAAGGTGAAAATTATATTCAAAGCAAGAAATATGTCCATGTGAACTGGATGAGGCAATGGAAAAATATCAGCTGGTATGAGAAAAATACCAAGGTGGGTCTGTGCAAAGGTGTATGGGACAAGTAGTCTTTTGAAGCGATTGCATATATTAAATGTTTTATTCAGCCATTCCACCTAAATTCTTCTGGAACTCAAGCCTGGCCTGGCCAGCTAAAATGTGAAATACGCAAGAATGCATGTGTGAATGGAGCTTTTAGTTCAAAAATTGAACAATAAAAGCCATAAGTCTACATTTGTTTCTCTGTGTCTTGAGTCTCTTGATAAAAATCAACAAGTAGCTCTGGAGATGTCATAAAGCTCCTTTTTATGTTCTGTAGTATGACAGGACAGAGCTACAGGATTGGTCTGAATGCCTTCAGTCGATGGCTTCCTTGATAATGTCTTGATTTGTTAAGTATTAGGTGTATGCTGCTAAACAAGTAGAAGGAAGGGAGTTTGAGACCCAAGAAACATGTTTATAGGCATGTTTGGGACAATAAACAAAGGTTTATTGTCCACAGACTATGGGATTCTTTAGCATCATAGAATTAACCACAGTTTAATTAAAATTAAAGACATTACTAGCAGCTACCTCTTTTTTCCATTACTCAAAAATAAGCAGAGATTTTATCTACATTAAAAGTCAAAAATGAGGACTAACGCTCTGTCCCTAGTGTAGTCTCACTCAGCATTGGCTCCCCCACCTATTTTCATGATCTGATTCTATCACATATGCACAGGTCTTGCAAATTATCTTGCCAGGAAAGGATTTAGTTGTCTGAACAGATCTTTTATTGCAAAACCCAATACAGAGCACTGATTTTGTAGCCCCAAACAATTAATGCCCATTTACTGAAAGATACTGATTTCCTCAATGTTTGCTCAGAGGAGGAGGAGGAGGAGGAGGAGGAGGAGGAAAAGAATGGAGGGGCCAGCTATATCTTTAAAGTAGCAAGTCTGACCTTCATTGTACTATCTGAGATACTGAGGTATGTTTATATAAACATTCTCTTACATCTTCACATGTCAGGATGGCAATAAAAGAGACCAATTAATGAAAAAATGGGATAAGTGATTTATGTGTGTGTTGACAGTGTAAAAAAAAAAGGGGGGGAGAGACCTTGAACATTTCCAGTTCCTTAACACTTTTTCCAACCCATTCAACCTAGTGAGTTACAACCATATATTATCTTATGGACACTATGAATTACAGAATTTTCAACCAAGCTACAGCTGAAGACAAGGAAGAATGAACCAACCAACCCAGAAATAGACCTTGATTAAAAAACCCCAACCTAATGCTAATTCTTTCCCAACAGGTATGGATGTTATCAGCACATATCTATTTTAATTATCACTTTGTGTGCTGATTTTTTGGGTTTCAAATGAAAAAAAGAAGTTACAAAAGCAAAAAAGAAAGCAAGTGGCTTGTAATCAATATTTATTAAGCTGCCGAAAATGCATGTGGTCAAGAAAGACTTCATAGGGCATTTCCACCCAGCAATATTTCTACATTCCTAACCCTGCCAAGCATTTTGAAGCTGGCTGCTAATCTTCGTCATCAAAGACCCCAGTATGCGGAAAAAAGGCAGGTCTCAGACAAGATTGTACTTTCACCTTACTTTTGTTTAATTGTTACATCAATAACATGATGATTTGGATTTCCATCCCCCTAAACTGGCAGAAAATCTTATTTCCAGATTACTGAATGCAAATAATATAAGCATGCCTGAGTGCCAAATCTTCCTGTTAGTTATAATCAACAATATATTTTAATACCTGTTATAGATCTTAGACAGGGGGCCCTAAGGTCAGTGGGGCCTTTATATTGGCTCACTGTCCTAGGCTGAAGATATAGGACCTTGGTTTAGTGGAGGTCAGACTACATGGGCAAAATCTGCTGGATCTGAATTTTCAGGCAATAACAGACTTTGTCTCAAACAACAGAAAAGTCAATTGTTTGGCAAATCAGCTTGGACAAAATGTGCTGCCTATTCTCAGTTATGGAGATTCATTGTTATATACTACTTTAAAATAGGTTAAAATAAAAGAAATAAAATTGGAAGATTACAAAATATTTACTTTGTATTGTTGTCTGAAATAACAATACAATATTGTATGCATTACATTGCTTATGCAGTATATAGTGTGATCTTGTTCACCATGTAACAGACATTATGCTTTAACATATACTCTTTTTACCCTATTAATCCATTAAACTGAGGTTTTAATTTATTTGGTCAATTTAATTGAGAGTATTGGTTAAATAAACCAAGGAGATGGTATATTATTTTAAAGAAATAGAAGGACCGCAGATGATAAGTACTATATTTAAAAAGTTATCTCCATTTCTTCTAAAATGATACCTGGAATGAAATATCATTTAAAAAGGTAAGTATTTTCTTTTAGCTTGAATGATCACTTTTGTTCACATACAAATGAAATCAAATAATTGACTAAAATTATATGACAATCAGCTCTGATTTGCTGATAAGACACATACTAAATATTCATTAACCTATTTGCTTTTATTCATATCTAATACACTGTGAACTTTCCCCAAAGTAATTATACACAATTATTTCCCACTAAAGCCATTGTGAAAATCAAATCAACAGTATAGATCATGATGAAAATAGAAGTGCTTAAAAATATGCATCAGCAAATACTGCAAGAAACAAAAATGGATAAGCGAAGCAGAAATTAATACATGATATTTTCTTAAAAAGAGATTGAAGGGCTCTTTTTATGCATATTTAAAAATCTTTCAATTAATCAAGTTTACTGCTGCTATAATTCATACCAGATCATCAAGGCAGGCTCACGCTGAGATGCATAAGGGTTAATCAGGTACTTTTGGAATGTTCCATCAGATGACATATCACAGTTTCTTGTACTTTGTTGCTCTGGAGCAATGAAAAAGGAATACACTGTACAAACCGTGCCTTTATCAAAAGAAGAAGGAGAGGGGAAAAAATTAAGACTCCAGGTATGGTCTTATACTTTTATAAGATAGAACAAGACAACATTTGCTCCACAGTATCAGGATTAAGCTTAAGGCATTTTGTGGTCAGAGGCAGAGCTTCAAATCTCCCATCACAGGCATTGTCATGCATGGCACCCAAATGCAACCAACTTACTGTGGTATATTTAACACCTTTCCCTGGTAGTGAAAATACTTCTAACAATACACTGCAAGGCTTATATTCTTGCTATACTTTCATGATTCAGCTCAGCTCTCAGCAAGCTTCTAACAGATTAGCTGTCTTTCTGGTCCAGCATTGTATATTCTAATTCAAATAGAGACTGGGATAACCTTGTGTCATCGAGATGTTTTGGATTCCCATTGCCATAATACCTAGGCAGCACAGTAAACAATTATGCTGGTTGGCATTTATGGTCATTAAAGTTCATCACATATGGAAAGTATTAAGAAGATGTCTTTCCTATCACTGATAGCCAAGATCCTTCTTTAACTGAAAATGCCAGGAATTGTCTGGCTACAAAGAACCTGGGATTTTCTACATGCAAAGCATATGGCATAAGTTATAGATCCTTCATCATTATAGTGTGATCAACATTCAGATGCAAATCCAATATGGATTCAATGGAGCACCACAAAGATCTAAAGTTTCCTTCAATATGGCACAATACAAAATGTATTATCTAAAGTAAGACTGAGCAACCACAAGCCTCTGCACCATACATGGGTCTCAGCTTTTTTACAGTCCATAAGGGTCCCATCTAATTTTCAGAAGTCTTTTTTTTTTTAACTGAAATAAGAGGCAAGAGGTGATTTTACTTCTGTGATAGGATTCTTCACAAAACTCAATAATCCAATGTGGTTGTATGGCCATATACAACTATATAATATATGGGCAGGCCAGCGGGCTTCTTCCTGAGAAAACATTGGGTAGTTTTGGAATGTGTGTTACTGAAGGCTAAAATTAAAGGGTTAGAGCATCAGTGTCACATATGCTGCTAGCTAAAAATCAGAAGGAATCTCTTGCACCTTTTCAGATTAACAAATTTAATAAAAGGCATGAGCTGCAACTTGCTTCATCAGATGTGATCATCATCTTATGCCTTTTAATAAAATGTATTAGTTGGAAAAAATGCTACCAGACTCCCTCTGGTTTTTGGCTACCATAGACTAACACAGTCTTCCTTCTACAATATGCTGCTAGAGGAAAGCACTAGTAGTTTTGCAATCCAATTCAAGTTCATAACCGAATTACCAGGATTTCATGGGCTAAGCATCCAAACGTCTCATCACCAAATGTAACATAGCTCAATGACTCTCGCGCAAAGTCTTCTGCTGTCTTGGTGATTAGATTGGGCTCCTTATTCATGATCATTGGAGTAGAAACAGCAAAGGGAGTCACTGCCTGAAATGAAGAGCAAAATAACAGCCACAGCTTCACATTCCAGAAGATTTTGTAAATTATACAATGTTCATACTTTATTAGAAAAAAATGTATGAAGACATAAAGAAGAGAAAAGGAGGAGTTCTTATAAGTAGGAGGAAAGAAAAAAATGATAAAAATATCCAAAGCCCCCAACATTAATCTATTCCATTGATTTAATTTGATGCTTATTGCAAAAAGAAAAAAGAAATATTATTACCTGTATCACAATTCCTTTTGGCTTATATTCCACTTGAAGTGCTTTGGAAAATGTATATACAAAAGCCTAGACAGAATTACAGAGAAATCAAGGGACAGATTTAAAAAATACAACTTTAATTGCATGCATTTATCAAATTATTATTTGACAGAACTAAAATCTGATTTCATCCAGGGCCCTTTTTAAAAATCTTGCATTTTTTTCTTCCTATCACTACTCGGTGTTATTGCTGAATAGTTCTTTCCTATTGAGAATAGAGAAAGATTGTCCCCAAGTTCAGTTAACTCAGATATAAATGACCCCTTGAGACATTCACAACAAATATGTGAAGTAGGAACACAGGGATAGTCAGGAATCCCAATCACAAGAGAGCGGAGTATATAAAGATCTGTCATTCTCTCTCTCCAGTCAGCTGGGATTTATCTGTACAGCTAACATGTCCAGGTATTCCAAATGAATGTTTGAAAAAAAGGGTAATAATTTAAGAACTGGCACATGTGAACAAACTGTATTATTATAATAATGCCTGGATCTGGGGAAGAAAGATAAAAGGTTCCAATAGAAGAGAATATATGTAGCTCAGGATTGAACTGTACCCTGAGCTACATAAAAAAGGCTCAAATAAAAGGGCCTAAAATAAAACTCACACAGTTCACCCAATTCTCCCCCTCCAATTTTGGACAAGTCATACTCCTTTTCTGGTAGCTTTTTTTTTTAAAAAGTAGCTTGGGATTAAAACAAAAATACACTTGAGACAGAGTTGCCACCTTTTCTTCTGTCTTGCTCAGTTTGTGCTAGCAGACCGGTAAGTAAATGTGTATGTGGGTGGGTGGGGAGTTGTCCTATGTTCCTATTTCATCCATTTGTGGGAGGAAAATAAAACACTTTCCCTCCCATTGGCTTTAATGGTATATCTTGGACAGACACAATTTTTTCACTCTTCTGAGAGCGTATCAGGGAAAGAGGAGAGCTTTGGATCTGTCACTCCCCCACTCCTTTTCCCTGAATGCCTCCTTTTTGGTTTCTCTAGCGTCAGGACTCTGAATAACCTTTGCAGAGTTCTTCACAGTCTTGCAAAGGAGGTACAGTATATGATGTCTGATCTCAGCTTTTAGAGAAGAACATCAGAAATATTGTATAGCGTTGGGATCTCCCTTTAGGAATCCTAGGATCACAGTCTAACTCCATCCTGGCAATGTATTTTTAGTCTCATAAAACTGATAACAATAGATAAAATCTGAAATACAAAAAACATTAAAGTCATACCTTAGAGGCAGAATAGATTGCATATAAAGGACAAGGAAAGGTGCCAATGGCTGATGAAAGGTTAAGAATCAGACCTTTTTTTCTGCAATATAACATGAAAATAACTTTTAGATATCTTGCATGCAGTAAACTCATATTGTGCTTACACAGGTTTCAGGGATGCCAGTATTTACCCAAGCTCAATTTTCTTAGAAAGTTCATTATAGATTTATAGCGTTTCCTTGAGCTAACAAGTATTTACACTCATATATTTAGATTTCACATAAGGCAAGGACTACAAGATCCCCGTCCTCCATTTGATTTCTGGGGAAATTCATAGTCAAAAACCTACCATATTGTGTATCCTTCAAGGCCAACCTGCAAACTGCTAGAATAACATTACCTAATAGATTCACATTCCTGGTGAATTTGTAGTTAATTAGCAGGGTGCAAATGCTTAATTTATGGAGAGAAGAAAATTCCCATGGAACATCCTTTCTATGATACTGGAAGGGCTACATACATTGCTACTGTGATATGGCCTAATGTCTGGCTCATGATCATGCAGTACTCTGGAAAACTGTGTAATTTATGCCAACCAAAATCAGCCCAAAGTTCATTAAAATCGAAAAGTTTTGCTGAAGAAAAACAATAAACAAGCAAATAAATATATTGTAATATAGGAAATTGCTTTACCTTGCCACCATTTGTTTCAAAACTATTCGCGTCATCTAAAAAAAAAAAAAGTATAGTCAGAACTGTATTGCATAGCTTGTTTGAGACAATGCAGGAAACATTGGCAATACAGCCCCTGCAATGCCCTAAACGGTATAAACTGATGTCCAAAATTAGATACTGACCATGTGTGTATGTGTATATATGTGTGTGTCTCTGTGTGTGTTTTAATTTTTTTCTTTTCTTTTGAAATAAAGTACCTCACTGCCTGAAAATATTTATAGAATTGTTGAGTCACAAGGTCCCATGAAGATCATGCCCTCCTCAATACAAGTCTTTTTTTTATAGTACTTTTATTAAAAATTACAATTAAAAAAAATAAAAACTAATGCAAACTAAAAAAAATAAAAGAATAAAAAGAAAAAATAGAAAGTGCAGAAAAGAAAAAAATAGAAAGAAAAATAGAAAAGAAAAAAAATAAGAATATAGTAAAGAAAAAGAAAAGAAATATATAAAGAAATGGCTTCCTCCTTCATCACAATGTATAAACAATTTTAGAAACTTATCACCTTCTCTTAAAATACAACAAATGCTCTCTTCTTCTATATCCCATCTCTTATCTATAAACAAATCCTTAAAGCCTCGTTGTTTCAGTCCTGATCAGCAAAAGTCCATTAAGGGTTACTAGAGATAACAATGTATCTATTTTAACCTTAATCAAATAAACTAACTTTATATTCCTTCTTTTTACTTCTAATAATCTTGATCTTTAGTCCTTTCAAATAATGTCCTAGAACTCTTTTCTTTTCATTTTTTCTTTGTCCCTTCTCACAAAATTCTTCAAAGCTTTAACAAGTGTCTTTTCTAAATGCAATATAGGAAAATTATCCAGATCACTATCTTGGTTTGTTTTTTGTATATCCCTTTTAATTATTAAGGCATCATTTTCACCAGTTTCATTTGTATGACCAGCATAGCATCTTTCTCCATATCATTCTTGTAGCCTGCCATTTTTAAATCCACTTTCAGATCAGTCTGTTTTCTCTGGTAAAACCTGTTCCTCTTCCATAACATATTTTAAACACAGTCTACCTATACTGGCAGACAGTCTTAAAACTAACTTCTGGGTCCATTGTTCAAAAATATCCTTCAATATGTCCAATGTTAAAATATTTAGCTCCATTCTGTATTAGTAAGTCAAATTTAAGTGTTCTTCTCCTTTAATTATAATATTTATTTAGTTCCTTCTGGTTTCCTTTAGTGTCAAACCTCCAAAGTCTCATCCTATCATGTTTTTCTAAGAGAATTCAAAACAAAAGCATTTACCTACAGGAAGGATTTTTATGATTAATTCCAAAATCTTATTTCAAATCCATCTGCACCCCTAGTCTGTTTGTAACTTTCCAAAATCAAAGTTCTAATCACCCTTTTGCTGTTTATTCCAAAAGAATTTTTTTAAAGTCCTTAAACTTGTATTTAAATCTTCCTTTGTTAAGGATTGAAGGAAACTCACCTGGTGATGTCAAGCTTGTCAATCAAAAGGTTCCTAATAGCTGAAAAGCAGTTACAAGCAATTTCTGAAAGTGATTAGAAAGGGAAGTATGCGAACCCAGTGTCCTTTTGAAGGCAACAAGATGGCTATTCTCTCATCTCCCAGAGATCTAAACCCGCTGGAGACCCGCTGGAGACTACTGTCTGGAGACTACAGAGGAGCAACTGTCTGGAGCCCTTGTGGGTGATTTCAAGTCCTTTCCTTGTCTGGAGAGGAATTATGAAGACTGGTCTACTTGCTGGCTCTTCATTCTGCCGTGGTTGTCAACTCTACTTTTAGTGGAGCCATCTTCAGTTCGCCATTTCTTCCCTGGAAGTCCCTCAATACAAGTCTTTTGAAAGTGCAGCCCCTTTAACAGATGGTCATCCAGCCTCTGTTTACATCATCTTTCCCAAATCTGGGCTATCTGCAAATGTATAGATTGGAATGGCATGGCATGGCATGGCATGGCATGGCATGGCATGGCATGGCATGGCATGGCATGGCATGGCATGGCATGGCATGGCATGGCATGGCATGCCCTTGGTGGCTGGGAAATATCAAGAGCTGAAATCTTTGGAGATTCCTCAAGTTGGGGAAAGAAAGACCATATAATTTATACTCCTTTTGGTTTATGCATATCAGTCACGTATCAAAGCTTCCTTTTTCCTGCTCCTCTATTTGCAAAAAGAAATTGCTGAAGAAGCAAGCCACAAAGAGTGGAGAGAAAACAATCTTAAGTTTTAACTGTAACAATCTTCATTTTTCATGGTTTTTGGAAGCCATGGTATGAGAATGACACCACAAATAGAAACTGAGATTCAACACTAGACAAAACAGAGTAAACGATAGGTTAAAGGTGGGATAGATAATGCAGTGCCCATGGGCATCATTGCCTACAGGTACCTTTGGTTGGTACCTATTAGCCGTCTGTTCCACTGATATATTTTTTACGATATTTTCATATTAAAAAAGGGGGTTGATGGCATGTTACAAAGCAAAGAACCAGTTGCGAGCAATTCTCTCTCTCTCTCTCTTTCTCTCTCTCTCTCTCTCTCTCACACACACACACACACATACACACACACATGCTTCCAAAGCTTATATGGGCCTGATAGGTATTCTTAGAAAATAAAGTTAGTGGGTGACTGCATCCCACTGGTTTTGTAGAAATATGCCCTTCTGCAAACAAAACTAAGCAAAGCAAAACAAAACAAAATGTAGTTGAGAGCATCTTGCGGAGGAAGAGAAAGAGTTGGAGAGCAACATCATTAGTTGTTTTTTTTCCTGGTACATGGTTGTTTTGTGACTGGCCAAGTCCATCATGAAAACCATTGGAGCATCCACAACATTTCTCAACATTTCAGATGTGCCCTCCACCCTAAAAGGTATGGGTTCAAGTAACTAGAAAAGACTCTTATATTCTGGTTAAAGTAAACTAATGAGAAATGATAGTCCAAGCTTTCCATGGATGCTTCCAGATAAGGTTTTTATTGCGCAATTGTTGCCTGCTTTTAAACGTCCAGATTTTCTACTATATTTTTCTTACTAGAAAGAAAAATCAGTTAAGTGAAAAAAGCAGGCTTGGCAACATGGAAGGGCCCTATCTCTAAAAAAAATGCTGTGCTGAATGGCATTTTTGACAATTTGTCGAATCTAAAATCAAAGTGCCTATTTAGAAAGGCATACAGCAACCAAAATGTTTTGCATCTTTCACTGGTTTGGAGTGAAGTGTTTGAACAAATAGCAAACAGCAGCTGTCAGAATCTGTTTAGGGGGGAAAAAAAGCATTTCAAATCACTTAAAGAGGTTTGTGACACCTTGTAAACACAAAGCTTAAGCAGCTTTTCCTGACAGCTCAGAAGGAAGTGTGATAGCAAAGGCTTTAGTGTCATGTTATCAGCTGATACTGCAGTGAACATTATATCAGTTCAGGTTAAGCTGCTGTCCCAAATTACTAAGAAACAAACTCTAGTTTTGCCAGGAAAAAGAGACAATAATTAAATGTTGCATTATAGTACTTCTGGAAGGGAGAAAACCCAGCCAGTGATCTTTCAACTGAAGTAAAGCAATTGTACACAAAGAAAAGACTTAAGACAGATTCACAAGAACAGACTTACTAGTGTCCACTGGCTAAGAAAACTAAAACCAGGACTTCATCTTTACATAAACCTCAGCTGATTAAAGCCAGGGACAAACAATTTGTCTATAGAAGGAGACATGCTTAAAAAAGAAATCTAGCCATTTTGTGTGGGGTTCAGAGGTGAGGTACAGGTTTTAAGCCTGTTGGGGTCTTAAAGCACCTGTTTTGTTTTAAAAAGAACATTGTGAAAAATTATGCCAGTGAAAGTCTACATGTTCTGACACTGCCTACAGCTGAATGATAAACAAGGATACTAATAAACCTATTTTCACATATTTATCACTAAAAATGGCTTCAATTGTATTGATATGATGGGTATGGGTATGTCCAGCTTTAAATGTTTTGTTTTGCTATCACACACTATCCATGTTCAGTTTTGTACACCACTATCCTAGGACAGGGTTCCTCAACCTTGGCAACTTTAAGATGGGTGGATTTCAACTCCCAGAATTCCCCAGCCAGCAAGGAGAATTCTGGAAGTTGAAGTCTACCCGTCTTAAAGTTGCCAAGGTTGAGGAACCCTGTCCTAGGAGGTTACCCGTTCCGATGTCATATATTCCAACATCCAAGGGAGGAAGGAAACAAGCATAAAGAGTTTCCAAAGACAAAGCACAGGACCAGAAAGTCCTTGGATGCCAATGAAACAACAGAAAGAGAAGAGGTGAGTAAGTGCAAGGAGTAGGGCTGGAAAAAAAATGAGATTGGTCTAGCAGGATTGAACCCATCATTAGATAGGCTGAGTTGGGTACTTCAAGAAATGGAAGCTGGGGAAATAGGGAATTGTGAGATTTAGATTAGATTGGATTAGATTAGATTATAGATTAGATTACCCAAAGATAATGGGGAACATATGGCCCATAGGCATCTGCAGATGGCAAGCGAGGCAAGTGACAACATTTGCCTAGTAATGTCACAATGCAAATTATGCCCCTTTGTACTTGTGATTTCACATGCAAGTAAGTAGGGGGCAATGGTTTATCAGGATGTCATGACACTCTTTTTGTCATTTTGATAAAATCTCCGTTTGCTGTGAGCACCCCAATATAGCTCTCCAGATCTTATGAGCAGTCCTTCCTATCAGCCTTAGTCTGCAAGGCCAGTCTCAAGAGATGACAAAGAGCTACAATCCAGTAACTTCTGGAGGGCCAGATATTGTCCATGTCTGTGTTTCTTTATGTTCAGTTCAAATGTTACCCCTTATTTTTTTGGCAAGCAAACATATGAGCTGAGCTAGTCTGTAATACATACCTTAGTGACAGACATGATATTGCAGTTAATGAGGTCCTGTTGAGAACAATAAATGGATTACATGACAGTTTTGATGATTTGAAGAAGACAAGGTACTCAGAAAATTCAGTTTGACCCCAGTTCCTAGAATGAGACATTTAAGAACCTGTTCCCAGCTGAGGTGCAGGAGCCTTCCTACTCTGAGGATTCATTTGCTTGTACAAGATAACCCAACCATTATTTAGCAAGATGGCTTGTCTGGAGCAGCAGAGTTATGACACCAGTGGGCCCCTAACAGTTACATAGGTTAATCTTCCCCAACCTAACACCTTTTCTTTCTATGAAATTGGTGTTTTGTTGCAGAAATAAACATCTTGATTGCCTATAATCCAAAACAGCCATTTTGTGAAGGTCCCATTACACTTCCTCAAACATCCAGTTGTGTTCACAGACCCAAAAGAGACCCTTGTTTGATTCCAATCAAAACTTCATCAAAAAACAAAAAAAGCAAAAAAAAAACACACCCAAATGTGAATCAAGCTTCAATCAAATTTAGAAAACTTGTTTACTGTCTACCTATTTACTTCAACAGAAAGTAGCCCCCTACTGTAGAGAATATAGATGACCTCGACAGAAATATGCAAAAACTGTTACATAGGAAAATTGGGCTGAAATATTCTTTACACCCTGAGAAGCAAGATAATATTTGGGAAGTGGTCCAGGCTTACCCCTCCTTGATTCACTGGGGTATAAGAAGGAGGGGAGGTAAAGCACAATCAGGCTTACAATAGTCTGTTGTTATAGCCTATCTCAATGAAGTATAATTCTATTGTCCCTGTGGAGTTGATTTTCTGGTCTGATCTACCTAGTGGGGCTGATACAACATTCTGTGTGAAAAGACAAACACATGAGCTTTATTACTATCATAGAAGAATCCTTACCTTATCTTTGTCTGGAATATTAAGAAAATGGCATGGAAAGCGATTAGGAAGCATCCCAACATTGTTAACTAACAAAAAAGAAGAGCGGCAATTTAGAATGATGAAGTTAAGTCAGGGTTCCTCAACCTTGGCGACTTGAAGATGTGTGGACTTCAACTCCCAGAATTCCCCAGCCAGCATGGGTGGGTGGGGGGAATTCTAGGAGTTGAAGTCCACACATCTTCAAGTCGCCAAGGTTGAGGAACCCTGAGTTAAGTGGAACCACTAGGACCCCTGGATCACATGCAGCCCAGAGCCCCACTCTTTTGGTCTCCAGAGCTCCTGCCTCCTAGGTTGCATTGGCATTTTTAAAAGACAAAGTCCCAGTTTCTTTCTCTACTGAAAAATGAAAGAGAAGACCTCAACATTTTTGCCCCTGTCTCTTTTGGTGAAATAACCAGCTCACTACACAGGTTCCCAACCCTGGTTTAAGATGCTTTTTCCTGAAGATAGAGTACCCACAGAATTTGTTCAGATAGACATGATTGTTGACTGTTGTCTTCTAATAACACTAATGTCAGATCAACCATGTCTGTCTGCTGAAGACCAATTTAATGGTATGCAAATTTAGAGGATATAAGAAGAGTAACTATCACACACAATGTTTTGCTGAGTAATTTATCTGGACCCTTTTCAGTCAGGATTCAGGCTGGGCTATAGTACTGAGACAGCATTGGCTGCACTTCTGGATGACCTTTGGAGGTCTCGGGATGGGGGTGGTGTGTCCATCCTGGCCCTTTTGGATCTCTCAGCAGTTTTTAATACCATTGACCATGGTATCTTGCTGGACTGGCTCTGGGGGCTGGGAGTGGGGGCACTGTTTTGCAGTGGTTCTCCTCCTTTCTCTGCAGCTGGTACCAGTCAATGCTGGTGGGGGAGGAGAGGTCCAGCCCTAGGTCCCTATTATTTGGGGTGCCTCTGGGCTTAAGTCTCTCTCCCTGCCTATTTAACATCTATATGAAGCTGCTGGGAGAGGACATCTGCTGGTATGGGGTTTGGAATGTTGATAATACCCAATTATACATGTCTACCCCATGCTGGCCAAGTGATGCTGTTCAGGTGTTGGCTCAGTGCTTGGAGGCTATAAGAACCTGGATGGGGAGAAACTGGCTGCGACTCAACCCTAGCAAGATAGAGTGGTTGTAGGTTTTGGCCCCCCAGGTCAGGGGAGTTGACATCTCTGACTCTGGGTGGGGTAACATACTCCCGTACAGATCTGGTGTGCAATTTGGGGGTCCTCTTGGACTCATGGCTCCTGCTGGAAGAGTAGATAGCAGCCGTGGCCAGGGGGTCCTTTGCACAAATCCATCTTGTGCACCAAGTATACCCATTCCTGGACTGGGAGGCCTTGCTCACAGTCACCCATGCCTTAATCACCTCCTGTTTAGATTACTGCAATGCTCTCTACATGGGACTGCCCTTGAAGACCATCCAGAAGTTGCAACTGGTCCAGAATGTAGCAGCACACACACTTTTGGGTTCCCCATGGTTCACCTGAGTAACACCACTGCTGCTTGAGCTGCACTGGCTTCCAGTTGCTTTCTGGGTGCAATTCAAGGTGCTGGTTATTACCTTTAAAGCCCTACATGGCATAGGGCCAGGTTATTTGCAGGACTGCTTGTCCCTGAGGGTATCTGCCTGTCCTACTAGAATAGATGGGGGGGGTGCACTCCAGGTCCCCTCCTGTAAATGTTGCCATCTAATCGGACCTCGGAGGTGTGCCTTCTCAGTGGCCACCCCAGTCTTTTGGAACAGTCTCCCACTGTTCAAAAATCAGAGAGATCCATATCCTTTTAGCCTACTGGAGGGCTGTGAAGACCTGGCTCTTCCCCCAAGCATTGGGCTAGGATGTGGTTTGAGCTGTGAGGATGTTTGGTCTGGCACCTAGGGGGAAGGGTACCTTTGCTTTTAACTATGTTTTATGGATTGTTGTTTGCTGCCTGGACTCATTGTATGAGACAGGTGGCCATATAAGTCCTGTAAATAAATAAATAAATAAATAAATAAAAAAAAATTTAGAAGAGGCCTTCCTGGGAATCCAGTGCAATCACAGTCTTGTGCATAGCACTGCCATGATTCAGTTACTGCTTAACTTGAATTGAGGTGTTTTGTTCTCTGCAATGGACTGAACTCCAATAAGCCTGTGATTGGACAATGTGTGGATGGCATTGTCCATGAGGGGGGACTGACTAAGAGAACCATTTGAAGCCTGCAAATTCCTTGCATTTTGAAATTCAATGGCAACTGCAGCATTTTGGGATAGCTGGGAAAAGGTACAAAGGGCAACTGACAAAATTGGTTTTTCTTAGATTCCCTAACCAAAATATTAGTTAAAAAATCGAATTATTTTGATTTGTCACTGATTCTTTTTAATGATGGATGACTTTAAAAAAAAAAAACTTACCAGGATTTTAATCTTCAAAAAATTGTCACATTTAACTAATTCATAAAAAGGAAAGTGATTCCAGCTTAATTTCTGGTGATTTCATTATTCTTTACTAAATAATAATTCCAAAAATTCATGTAAAAACCTGAAATTACTTCTTTAAAAATATTCTTGGTTAATTTACCCAAAATTCCAATTTCTAATCCTTGAAGATTTTCTTCAATGTTTTCATATATGTCATTTTCTGTGAAGTCAGCTTGTATGATTTTCACAGTTCTCCTAGTAGTTTGTTCTGCATTGTAAAGGAGGAAGAGGAAGAAAAAGGAGAAAAAGAAGATTTTTGTATTCTCTATTAATTTGTCACCTACAAATGCATTAAGTTTAAATAGATTAAATCTGAGCACATGAGAGCAGGGACCTAAACTGGAACATTATATCCATTTTACTTATTCGGAGCCAGTTTACTATTTATGAAAATGGCAGAACCACTAGGAAGCAGTTACTGTATGACTTTATAGCAAATGTTCAATTATTTGATACTTACTGCTGGAAGGCATACAGTGAATAAGAAACAGCTTCCAAAATTCATTGTAGCTTTTACTAAAATATCTAATCTATTTTAGCAAAAGCTACACAGATTTTGTGGCACCTTACTTTAGAGATTAACAGATGAATTATGCTTTAGTAATAATAAATGTTGGTCTTCAGGGTCTCACAATTCTTAGTAAGCAAGAAACTTACGAAGTGTAAGTTCTTCATAAGAACTTACAAAGTATAGTAAGAAGTGATCCTATATTGTGCCATGTATAAATCAATTTCTGTCTGCCAGCAATTTATGGAATTTTGATGTTAGATGTAGTAGCATTTGCTTGGAGAAGATAAATCATGGGACAAGGTTGCCCCTATTGCTGCTGTAAAGCTTCTCTAACTGATGACATGTTAGCTGAATAAAAATAGTTTTAAGATAGTAATCAATTAAAGAATGCAATATTTTGATCTGTTGATCACAATGATATTTGAAACATAATACAGGTAGTCCTTGCTTACTGACCACTCATTCAGAGACTGTTTCAGATTACAATGGTGCTGAAAAGGGAGACTTATGAACAGTTCTTAAGGTTGCGGCCATCACAGCATCTCCACTGTGACATGATAATGATTTGGGCAACCAGTGTGCATTTACAATGGTCACAGCAGCCTGTGGTCGTGTGATCGCCATTTGGGTGCTTCGCAACCAACATACATTTACAACTGTTGCAGCATCCCACAGTCACGTGATCACCATTTGTGACCTTCACAACCAGCTTCTGACAAGCAAAGTCAGTTAGGAAACCAGCAAGAAGTCACAAGTCATGGTCACATGATGTTGCACTTAACAACCTGCAATGATTTGCTTAATGACCGCAGCTGGAACTGCCAGTCCCAAATGTGGATGGTAAGTGAGGACTACCTATACAGAAAGCCATGATGATTCATAAGGAAAAAAAAAGATTCAAATTCCACAATTGCACTTACTTGAATTTAACTGAATTAAGTCTGCCATTCTTATCCACGCATTATTCTAAAACTTAAGGCTTTGTGCCCTCAATATTAAACCAGTACTCCTCTCCATTCCCCTCCTCTAAATGTAATATGCAGTCTGATTAAACTTGAAAGCTTGTTCACTGTTTTGTATCATTTTTGCAGAATTCTCCTGGTGTGAGGCTACAATATGGAGGTGAGATATCTTGGGCAAAGTTCCTGCTTCTTAGGGACTTACCAATTTCAGAGGCTACCTTCTCCAAGTTTTTGAGTGATCGGCTAATCAGAACCACATTTAATCCATGCCTGGCAAGCTGGAAAACAAAATTTAGCAATATTTAAAATTTTATGCTGAATTGATACAGCACCTCGTATGTGAAAAAGTGTACTTCATTTAAGTGCTGTAAAACCAATTCCACCATTAAGAAGAACTGAGCATCTTATTCTTAATAGCTCCCCAGCCATTGGTACTACCCAGTCTTGTGTGTGTACATGTCCTTGTTTACACACGTGTGTGTAGCGGACATAATTCAGCTCTTGAATTAGATTCAGTTCTTGTGCATTATTTTATTCCCACTGCTACACTCTGTGGTTGATTGCTGCATTTGTTTTGTTATCCAGAATTTCGGAGAGTACAGCTGAAGTACAAAGCAACAGCCAGGGTTCTAACTGTGCAGTACAAATCCAGACAGACTGTTCATGCCCACGTGTAAGCTTCTCTCTCTCTCTCTCTCTCTCTCTTTCTCTCTCTCTCTCTCTGTGCGTGTGTGTGTGTGTTTAAAAATATCCCCTCCTACCCCTATGGAAGATACGTGTCTTCCTCAATCTCGGGTCCCCTACCAGAGGCCTGGGAGTTTGAGGGTTCTGCGCAGTATCTTAGCTGCTCCTAGCACTGCACTCTTCTGGACAGAGAACTCTGATGTTGTTCTTGGGATCTGTTGGAGCCTCTCTCCCAGCATAGGAGTCACAGCCGTGACTGCTCCTACCAATACTGAGACCACTTTGGCCTTTACTTCCCACATCCCCTCAAGTTCCTTCTTCAGGCCCTGGTACTTCTCCAGCTTCTCATGCTCCTTCTTTCTGATGTTGCTGTCACTTGGCACCACTACATCTATCACCACCACTGTCTACTACCATGATGTCTGGTTGATTGGCCAGTGCCTGTCTGTCCGTCTGGATCTGGAAGTCCCACAGGATCTTAGCCGTGTTATTCTCCACAACCTTCTGTGGAATCTCCCATCGGGACTTGGGAGGGTCTAGCCCATATGCTGTGCAGCTGTTCCTGTACACCATGCCAGCCACGTGGTTGTGTTATTCAATGTATGCTGTTCCTGCCTGCATCTTACACCCTGCCACTATGTGTTGGACTGTCTCTGAGGGCTCTCTGCACTTCCTGCACCTGGGGTCCTGTCTAGTGTGGTAGATCCCTGCTTTTATGGATCTGGTGCTTAGCGCCTATTCCTATATATATTTATTTGTGGTATAAAATTTAACACGTTTTCTTTGTATGATTTCATGGAGAAAATCTATCTATGTGGTTGCTAGAATTTGAAAATGACTTGATGGCACATAATCAATCAAACTTTGTATGATTATGCTACAGAAATGATCTCAAAATTCTCTTCTCTGTAAACTGGAATACCCAAGACTGTATACACCATAGGGTGGTTACCCAAAACACTTTATTTATTACCTTTTAAAATTTTTAATGTCAGGGAAAAAACCACGTTAAACATGGGAGGCAGACATACCATAAAACAAGTCACTTCAAAGTTCTAAAAACTTTATTAAATGTTAGTTCAACAAGCAAGTAAAATTCAACCAATAGCATACAAGGTACTCACTTAGATTCACACTGCAATGCCCACCATCACGAGCAAGCGGTCAGGTAAGACAGTTTAGCCGTGTGGCCCCGACCCCTTCAGATGCAATCCCTTTTATCCTCAAAAATCACAAACCACAGACATGACTCCTAGGTTTAGCAACTGATTCATAATGTCCTTGGTGCTAATTTTACCATACTTTCCTGTTCTATTCGTCCCTGTCACATCTTTTCCCATCAGCAAGTTTGCTTAGTCTTGCAAGTTTACTTATTTCCTGGTATTGCCCTACAGGTCACATTTTAGCTAACTTGGCTTTATTAAATGCAATCAAAACTAACATTGAAACATATAGAAGGCTACTAATAATTTTCCTCTCACATTAAATATATTCTTTTTCTGGTATAAAAATAAGGTACTATAAGATTTGGTGTTAGATCTACGCAAGAAGCATATTGAGTTCTCACTGGTTTGTTATTGGGACTGCTCCATCAAACATTGGTCCCAGCTTCCTTCAGTTGCAATGGCAAAATCCTATGCAAACAGGCGGCTCCCATCTCACTCCATGGAATCTGATGCTATAGAAAGCATTGGCAACAAGCTCAATTCACTTCCTGAATAGCCAGATTTGAAGCCATGTTTAGTAGCCACCAGCTTGTGTCAAGCTTCTCTGAACCTAGATCATTATTGTAGGCAATTGACTGTCTCTGTGTTAAAGTAAAGGTAATAGTTGTATGCTGAAAATGAATTTTGTATTCCTGTTCTCATGCAACTTGATGGAAAAGAAATTAGCCTTTAAAAGAAAATCCAAAGCAAATGTAAATTTAGATGAATTCTCATGGATAGGTGCAGGGTTAGTTTATGTTGTGCTTGAGCCATGTGGGTGAGTGGCAAGTTTTTCCACCATCCCACCAGTAATCTGTAACCCCTTTGGTTCTCAGATATCAATTAAATGTGAAGAGAAGGGAGGACTTCTTTTTTTCAAATGACTTCACGTGGGCAGGTACCAAGGTGGTAGACAGATTGGTGGAATGATATATAACCAAAAATGCAATCACAGCAGCAGCAGCTACTGGCCCCTTGAAACAATAACATTAGCACCCCACCAATGAAGTAAAAAAAACCTCACACCTCTTTGGCAAGGAAAGAGTTTCAAGAAGTTGGAAGATGAATTTTGGCACAGTATTAAATGATAAACTGTTTACAAAGCATGTATTCTAAGGATATATTCTAAGCTGTCTGAGCCCAATATATTTGATCATGATATACATGTTTACTACCTCTAAGGAGTAGGCTCTTCCAATTCCATCTCCTGCTCCAGTGATCACTAAAAAGAAAGCATATAAACTTTAGTTATCTTATCCTTTTTTTTCCACATCTTAATATGTACACATTTCCCACTCACCTTCATCTTCAGGGATAAAATAGGTAGGGGCCTAGCAAATGCATTTGCTCTAATTCGTATTAGGACAAAGTATTTACTACACTAGCTTTGAAACATCATGGAAAGTAGCAACTGGGGAGTTGGGTGATTTGGTTTTATAATATACATAAATCAAATTGCTTCTCTAAGACTTGTCTAAATTGCAGTCCAAGGTTATATTTGGGAGTGGAAAGACCAACTTCCTTGATTAGAGAAAAGGCAATATCTACATTTATGGCTGACTGGAAACCCCTTATAGACTTTTTGCATCAAATGGAAAAAAATGTACTTATGACTTGTGGTATTGATGATTAGAAAACAAATTAGATAATAGAAAAAAGTAAGCTTTTTTTGTAACCGTCGAGTAAGCAATAACTTTGCAATCATACTTGCATTTGCTGCAAAGACAATTGGAAGCTTCTTTTTTCTATTTCTTTGTATCTTTTCTTTCTGCGCCTTTGACCTTTTCTTTTTCTCTTTCCTCTTCTTTATTTGTTCTCTTTACTCTGTAGTAGTGTTTGTTAGTTTTTATTTTTGCTTTAAAACATTTAATAAAAATTTATATATATAAAACAAACAAAAACGTCAAAAGTTGTCCTAAAACTAGTAAATGTCTGGATACCAAAAATCAGAAGGAAATGAATTATCAATTAATTTCATGCAAGTGGGATGCATCCTGCTTTAGGAGGAGATGGACTCAATAGAACTCAGTGAAAATTCTTCTCCTGCACGTGATAACGGATAATAGCATTCATATCCAAGCTCATGGGCTGTACAGTGCTACAGAAACTCAATATATAGTTAAATTCATGCAAGGAAAATATTCTTATTTATAGAAAATATTGGAAAAATGTATCCAATCACAATATATCTAAAAGTGGAAATCTATGCTTTTTTCACTGTAAAATAAATATTGGTGAATTCAATGGTATTTTATAAAGTCATAGCAAATAACATCTTTGCAAATGCTCTAATTTTTCTTAATGATTGAGAACATCACACTAGGACTTGTTCCTAGGTAAGGACACATAAGATGGCAAACTTAATTTCATGATGCTTATATTTGTTTCCTTCTAAGACCTTACTTTGCAATGGTTTGATAGCAAAGTTTCATACCAAAAAGAAAAAAGAAAAGAAAAAAGCCAAGCCAAGCCAAGCCAAGCCAAGCCAAGCCAAGCCAAGCCAAGCCAAGCCAAGCCAAGCCAAGCCAAGCCAAGCCAAGCCAAGGAAATTGTAAAAGATTAGAAGAAACCCTAGGGCAATTCAGCAATCATAAGCCTTAGATGGCTGTGATGGCAGTCCTACCAACCTCTAATAAGATAAGCTCATTGTTTTTTCTTCTGAGGATACTTACAGATTCGAATGAGAAATTCCAAAAAACCTCCAGTAGTTCTCAACTTTTTACATCTTCTCCAGCCAATCACTCTACCAAAGAATCTAGATGCCACCATCACAACAAAAATCACCACTCTTTCCCCAAGAATTGCATTTATGTGTTTACAGGCAATCTGTGATAATGATCATTAATGGTTAAAATTCCAGTCTTATCCTGTGTCACACTCTAGACTGCCTGTGGGATGCATCCCACCATTAAAGAACTACTGCTTAGACAAGGGCAAATTTATTTGCACATACAAAATGAGGATAACTACAGAATCATACTGGAATGAAAGTATATATACATCATTCTAAAAAACCAGCAACTGCATTATTGAAAAGTAGAAAATTTATTATTAAATTATTATTATGAAATTGCATAACACAAAGGAATGGCCACTTTTAAAATCTCCATGCCATTACTTGTCCAATTTAAACATTTTCCAAATAAAGGGAAATAGTTTTATATGCTCTGCAATAAGAAAAGAAAATGCAATGAACATTGTAGCACTGTATCAAAGCAATGAACAAATTCCCATCTTTTTATTTTGTCTAATTCTCCAGACTTTCAGAGATAAACCATATGGAAAACTTACTTTCTACCACTGCGCTAACGTCTCCCCCCTCCACATTGTCATATAAGAACAAGAAAAGTTCAAGGAAAGTGCCTTTACCTGCCCATTCTCCCATTGAACGAAAATAAGATTGAGGCAAAATATTCCATATGTAAGGAAGAAAATACTTCAGAAACCAAATACACTTTAGCAGGAAAATGGAGCAAAAGATGCCTCCAAGGAGAGCAAGAAGTGGCTGGAATTCATCCATGAGAAACTGATAAAAGGAGAGCTTGGACAAGGTACTGTACTCGCTTCCTGGCAATCTACTACTGCTATGAAGGCTGGGCTGGCAAAGGGGAAATAAATGTGCCTAGTCATAACTTCTCAGTCATTTGAATCTTGTCCCATGGAACGCGCACAGAATAACAAAAGGATGTCTTGTTCCAGATACATAAGATTACAGAAAACAAACAAACCAAAACATGAGTTCCAGAGCCAAGTTGATAATTTTCTTCTTTTACAAAAATGCCAAGGAACACAAATGTTTGGGCTTCTTGGGATAAGCTCACTCCTAACACATGGAAGCCATCAGCTGACTTGATGATGTTCTGGTCTCTCAATTTGTTATTGAGTTTGGGTCACTGTTAGCTCCTTGCTTATGAATGCTTTAATTCTATTTAAGATTTTTATATATAACTATTGAATTTAGTGTTTTTAGGGCAGCGTCACTTGGTGGATTCACAGAGCAATCTTCTACTCAAGAATAAATCCCATTAAATACAATAGGTAGCAAATATAGGATTGCAATCTATATGCCACCTTTCCTCCAGATGGAATGGTTAATAGCATTACTACTACTACTATTACTAATACAACTACCATTGGGGATGAGCAGCGAAGGGGACAGGGTTCAGAAGGAGCACAGTAGAGAACATGAATTTGTGTGTGTTTCCTGAATGTGCATAGATGTGCATGAGAGTTTGAGTATATGTTGCTTTGGCCTAGTCATTGAGTTTTTGAGTCAGTCACTCTTTTTTAATCCAGCCTACCTCATAGAATTGCTATTGGCAAATAAAATGAGGAGATACCATTATAATAATTGTTTTGAAGTTTGTCTAAAAACCAGATTTTTAGAAATCTGAAATATGGTAACACTCTCATCCCCTGATCAACAATGCCAGATACTGATTCATGCTGCCCCAGCTCTTGAATTAAATCTGAATCTTGAATCAAATTAAGATCTTGATGGAACAATGCAGGTTGTCCAGAGCCACAGTGGTTTCAGTAAATTAGCTCAGCTTTCCAACCCCATGGGCAGATTGAGAAGCCAGAGATCCAAAGCCTTTTCCCCACTAGCGTGGGATCCTTATGAGGAGTGGCCAGAGTAAGAAAATGGGCATCAATTTTGATAAGGAAAATAATATTCTGTTTCCTTGCCACAGCCTGACTTTCTGGTAACTGCTTTCAATTTATTAAAAACCACAAAGCCATACACAATGTGGCAGATCTGATCATGGATTTTCCCAAATAATGCTTATCAGGCTCTTTCCCCCATATTGTTGTTGTTGCTGTTCAGTCGTTAAGTCATGTCCGACTCTTCGTGACCCCATGAACCATATTGCGCCAGGCCTTCCTGTCCTTCACTGCCTCCCTGAGTTTGCTCAGTTTCATGCTCATTGCTTCAGTGATGCTATCTAACCATTTCATCCTCTGCCGTCCTCTTCTCCTTTTGCCCTCAATCTTTCCCAGCATCAGGCTCTTTTCCAAAGAGTCCTCTCTTCGCATTAGGTGACCAAAGTATCTGATCCCGAGCTTCCCCCATACTGGACAAGTTCTAATGTATGGATTTCATTTCCAATATTTCTCAGCAATGGCCCTGCTGGCTAGGGTGTAATTCCACACATCTGGAAGTTGCCAAGGTTGAGAAACATTGCTCTAGGCCAGTGGTTCTTAAACTTTTCTCTCTCAGGACCCCTTCCCACTCCAAATTATGGAGGATCCCAAAAGAGCTTTTGTTTGTATGGGTTATAGTCATCAATATTTACCATACTGAAAATTAAAATTGATGCATTTGCTGCCTCTACCGCTTCTCACGATTGTTTGATGGGATTTTAATATTGTATTATTTTTTAACATAGGCTGGCAAATAATTTTGATTTTGTGAACTCCTGAGAAGGTCTTGGGGGACCCCCAGGATCCTAGGACCACACTCCAGATTGTGGAGTTTAGCAAGAAAAGATGGGTAGGCAGAATTTTTGGACCTGCAGTATGTTTGGAAAGACATTCCCCCCCCCAAAAAAAGCAGCCCCTCCAAAAAAACCCCACTAGGCTGCAGTTGTAGCATTCCAATATTTTTACAAATATTTTATGGTTAATGGTTGGGGCCAAGCTGCATTCTTATAGATAAAAATGATTTGTTTTGTTTTTCCAATTTAATTATTCTTTAATTAAACAGTTTAAAAATATTGAATTCGGGTGGGAGAGGAAACCTGACAGACACCAAAGGGAGTTTCTTCAGGGCATATTTGTTTTGCCATAGATGCTACATTGCCTGCCACTGGTGTGTATAAACAAGTTCAGGTTACAGCGTGAATTGTTTTTTGCTGCTACTTTCTGGTTCCTTCTGGATGAGACTTTTATACTACAATTGCCTTGCTTCATTCATAGGTTGTAAAATATATATATGTATGTATGTATGTATGTATGTATGTATGTATGTATGTATTTCCTGCATATAACTTGCAGATGAATTTAACACACAAGGCAAAATCTAAATAGACCTTCAATAAATATTTTTATAGAAAGAGTATGAAGAATCTTTCTCAGGACCTTATTCTAGCAAGTAGAGCTTTGTATAAAATTCAGCTAGCCCATTCTTCCAAAGGATGACCTTCCTACATGGAAAATAGATTATATTGCAATAAAGCATTTAAAACAGGATTACAAAGGCTAGCATTCATAGATTCACTGCCTTCCCCATTTGAACAATGTAAATCTCCAAGCTATCGGTAGAGCGAGTGTTCGTTACTTTTGCATATTTTCCCACCACTTCTGTGAAGTTTTTTTTTTTTTTATTCCTTACCTCAGAACAATCATTAAAGAGAGAAAGACAAAATCGTTGCCTTCGTGTCTTGGAGGCTGCTCTTAGACATGCTCTGGAAGCACCTATGCTTTTTATATTTCTTTAGCTGCTTTGAGGATCCTGCTGGGATTGCAAAAATGAGACAGCAGTTTTAATAATATGCATAAAATGTTTGGATAAATGTAATAAAATCTGGTGGTTATTTTCAGCTTTAAAATGTTGCCTCTAAGGGCTCATCTTCACCTCCCATTCACTAACTGTTTTTAAAGAATATGGCCTCATGACATTGCCATCTTGTTCCCAACCCACCATGGAGGCAGCTAAACTGGTATTTAACTGTTCCAATTTAAAAGTAGTGTTTTCCCTCTTCTCCCAACAAAAGCCTTGCTGTACAAACATTCAGTGACAACTCATTAATTATGCTGCTGATGACATGCTCAGGAGCTGTGCTTTTCCCAGGCTCCTAGTGCCCACTTCAGGCTGTTGCAGGTTTACCGCCCCCCCCCCCCCGTTTCCTCCATAAACTTCTTTTAAAGTGGACAGCATGAACTATTCCTGCAGGAAAATGTTCTTGAGCCTTCATCAGCCTTACTCATGCACTCCTGACATATCTGGAGGGATTCAGACTGAGAAAGCTTTGTCTTGCAGCTGTGCAGGGTTCAGATTTTAAAGGAAAAGAAAAATGTGCTTTGAGAAGGACAGAGGTCATGGGGTTAGGGTTAGGGTAAAGGGGAGCAAATGATGATACCAGCATTGCAATAATGTGATCCATGTTCTGCATATTTTGTACCTGTGTTGTGAGCATCTTGTTTCATCCTCTTCTGGACAATTATGGGATGGTGAATAGAGGATACTTTTCAGAGCCACAGTATACTTCCATTGTATTGTTCTCATGAAATTTTGTGATTAGAGCAAGAAGACATCTGTCAATGGAAGAGGCAGACAGTTTCTCCCAAAGCTTGTTTCTGGGTGTTGAGTTTAATACTGTTTCAAATCTATGAAGGCAATGTGTAATTTTCCTCAAGGGACATCCTGAGCTTCCATCATTTTCCATTTTAGGAGAGCTAAATTTTTCCTCTTAGGAACAATGCCTGGAGACCTACAAAAGCTGCTAGCTCTTTATACCCTATAACTTTCTATTATTCTTTTCCTATTAACCACACACTCTTGGTTAAACCAAGGCTTAGTTATATTTTGGCCCAGGGCTCTTACTAGTAGTTTGATTAATATTAGTAACTGAAAAGTGCTCAACATTGTATTAGCAGGCAGCCCTTTGCAGATGGATGGTCTGATCCCAGCCATGATGTCAAAAAAAGGAGTGGGACATCTGCTGTCCTGTGTTTTTCCGGATGAAGCTTATCCTGGCTCTGAAGCTTCTGGTTATGGAGAGAAACACATATCGCTAATCTTGTAATTAGTGGAAGATAGTCACTATCTGGAAACACTGGAACCAGACCAATAGTAATTTTAATCTTAGTAAGCCGACTATCTTCCTCTGCACCTTTGTGTTCCAACATGGTATTACCCTATCGTCAGCTTTTTTTAAAGCCTTTGGCAGTGCAATTTAGATGACATGCACAACTCTCCATCTTTCAAAACATTTATTGCTCTGTTGGCTTCATGCTGATTACATTTTTGAAGAATCCCTTTATTGAACAAAGTACGCTATAGAGTGGACATTTTTCCTGCCAAATATTGTCTTCCTTGGGGACCATCTATACAAAGACTGCATATTGGCAATGGGTGGGGGCTGGACACACCCCACATTTTTCCTATCATTCCCTTCCTTACATTCACCCTTCATATATAGCCTATTCATAGTACATGTTGTTTCTCTGAAACCCCACTTCCCTCTACTTTGTTTACACTCCTTTTCACCCTAGTTATCCATTTACACACACACACACATACATTCACCATCTTACCCTTTCCCACTTCTATTTAACACAGCACACAACCTATTTATCCACTTTCATGGCTGTACATTAAAATACAAGCCTCAATCACATCTGGAGACAAGAGTAATGAAATGTAACTAAAACTGTAAATAGATTTGCTTTGTATCTTGTTTGCACAATTTTCTTTTATTAAAATGAATAATACATCCTCCTCCTGGGTTTTCTTACCTTCATTTTTTTAACTGGGGGTGCTAAAGTTGAACCCTCTCTACTGAAAGCACATTCTGTCATTCAGCTCCTGCCTGAAAGGTGTGTGTGTGTATATATGTTTATACAATACTCATTTTCCTTCATTTATTTTTGTATTATTAAAAATCAAGGAAAAACCATAAAGGCAATTAATATTTTCATTACAAAAATTTACAAGCCATAAATAAATTTTACTTCCACGATTTAACCAAGTCACATCACTCTTCTAACTGAAATAGATAGCAGTGTTTTCATATTCAATGTTTTATTTCTGTGGTTCATATGTGCTACATTTATGTATTTATTAGACATATCTATAGTACAAGGTGATTCACTTGATTGCCTTAAGTCACTAATGAAAACGTTTCAATATGTTTAAGTTGTTTAGGATGCAATATACGAGGGGGGACCCAAAAAAACCTGGAATTTATTTGTAAAAAATTGTGTATTTATTTTTACACGTTCAAACTTCAGTCACCTTCAAAGTACTCTTTGTTTGATGCAATACACCTATCAAGACGTTTTTTCCACTGCTCAAAACAGGTTTTGAACTCATCGATTTTGATGCCTTTTAGTGCTTCTGCCATTTTTTGTTTCACCTCCTCCACATCGGCAAAACATTTCCCTTCGAGGACTTTTTTCATCCAGGGAAACAAGAAAAAGTCACACGGAGCGAGATCGGGTGAATAGGGAAGGTGGGGTACAAGGGTCATGTTGTTTTTGGTCAAAAACTGCTGAACACTCAGCGCGGTGTGTGCAGGTGCGTTGTCATGGTGGAAGAACCAGTCACCTGTTTGTCACAACTTGGGACATTTCTTCTGCAAATCGTGACGCAGCCTTCTCAAAACTTCCAGATAAAAACTTTGGTTGACAGTTTCACCCAGAGGAACAAATTCTGAGTGCACAATCCCTCTCACATCAAAGAAACAGATGATCATTGTTTTCACGTTCGACTTCACTTGTGCTTTTTTGGGTCATGGGGCTGTGGCAGTTTTCCATTGGCTGAATTGCTCTTCCATTTTGGGGTCGTAGGCGTAGCACCAGATTCATCTCCGGTTATGACTTCCTAAAAAAAATGAGGGTCAGCCTCCAACTGCTCTTTCAAAGCACGGCACGCAGTCAAGCGATTGTCTCTTTGTTCAGGCGTGAGCAACTGAGGCACGAATCACCCATCATGAAATAGGCAAACACGCTGAAAGAGTCTCTAAAAAAAACCTCACTGAAGCTGAACGCAGCCTCTCACAACCACGCAGCTGGTACACCGATGCAGATGGGTTCCTAGGACATTAACCTAGTGGGGGAAGCCTGTACTACAAGGGGCCCGCCCTCCAGAACATCATTCCCGATTTTTTTGCCCCCCCCCCCCCCCGTATCTACAGTCTGAAATTCTGAAGTTTAGAATAAGGGTAGTTAAACTAAATATTAGAAGAAATATTTTCCAAAATTTCCCCAGAAGAAACAATTGTGAAATCTCACCTTGTTTGATTGATTTGTGACACAGAGATAAGATCTAGAACCCTAAAGCAACTAGTCCTAAATGTATTATTCTTCCACAAGGAATGATAAGAATGTAATAACTAGTTCCAGCTTGGACAAAACACTCTTCATAGATGCACTTTGCTATTTTTTCTGAACTGCAATTTTTGGTATGTCTAGAAATGGGTATTAAAAGAAGCACACTGCTAAACAGTCCACAAAGAAATAAAAATTAACAGAAACCAAATATGAAACCAGAGAGAGTTGTGAAAGGATTGCAGCTGTTGATTGCAATCCCAAGTTAAGTATTTATCTATCAGTACTGAAATGTAGCTGTTCTGACCTTTTGTCTTTCCACTTCAAATTAGAATATGGGTAAACGTTCACTAAGGGAAAACAGCATGCTTTATTTTTCTTGGAATGACTAAATGTTCTGGTGGTTACAAGCTGCAAACACCCAAGAAAAATCCAATGGCATTTATACCTGAGAAAGATGTAATTGCCCCAACTCTTCCTTGCTCCACAGGTAAGAGCCATCAACTGGCTGTTCTGTCCTAGGTCAAACACTGCAGTGTAAGTAGTGTATTAAACAAGTCAGCACTAAGTATTCGCAACAGAGCCAATAGGCAAGAGGGTGATCAAAATCTGGTCCAGAACTCAATGCTCACACATCAAGACAAAAAAAATGTAAAATATAAGTGCAGTTGCAGGCCAAAAACGATTGGCACCCAGAGCTAGAGAGCTTCTAAAGAAGCCAATGAGTTCTTAGCTTCCTAGAATACCTGCTCAACTAGTCACTTATGCAAACACAAAAGCCTGCCATACAGTGCAAATGTCTCTCTCTCTGTGTGTGTATACAACACACACATACACATACACACAGAGGATGTACCAAAAGTCAGGCCCCACAGACAATTGATTATATAAATTGCATTAAATGTTCAAATCAGTTGCTGTTTGCTTCTAAACACTTCCTTATTCATTTGACTCATGACCTTCAAACATTTCTAAGAATAGTAACATTTTCTCTGAAAAAAATTAATAAAATTAATAGATCATATTGTGGTCGGCCTATGTACTTCTGGTACATCCTGTATATACACAAATCTTCATGCCAGATCAAAGATACATGTGATAGCACTGTTTCCTTAAAGAAGCCTGAAGATGGCCAAAGAAAACTTTCAGAAGCTCAATGCCCAAGTAGGCCTTTTCCAGAACCAACAGGTAACACTCTCTTTTAGTATTTTACATCCATAACTGCTGTCCTGCCTTGATTTTCCAAGGAGCAAGTCTCCACTGGAAATTTCTTGTTTCGTCTCCATGCCTAGAACAAAGATAGCTGTGCATACCTGCATCCTTATACATGAAAACTTTAGCCTTAACACAGAATTCAAGGGGGAAAAACCATATACTTTGTCAGTTTATGCGTATAGCACTTTCCCCAAAATAGTCCTTTTAAATACAACGAATAGTAAATCTATTACAAAAATAGGGGCTCATTTAAGTCAAAGGCATTTATTTATTTATTTGTTGAGTGGGCATAGACCAAAACAATCAAAAACATATCAACAGGCCAGTGAACAGAATTTAGTACAAATCATATCAATGTGATATCAACTCTTCATATTAAGTAGGTCTATAACATTAAGATTCCTTCTCAAGATCTGACAGGCAAAGACAGAAAGATATAAACAGAAGGTCCTTTGAACAGCCTGCCTTTTGACAAGAGAGAGAGTTCATCTTCTTTGCCAGCGTCTCAAGTTCTGAGCTGAAAGAACTAGATGGCAATGTCTGTCCTGGCTGTTTCTGACCAGCACTGAAAAACACAGCACAGAAAGTAGTACAAACCACTTGATACCATGGTATTTGCTCATAATAACCTAAGCACATAAAAGTGCATGTAGTTCCTTCATAACTCCTTCGAGCAGCAATTTCATGAGCTAGGGTTGGAGGAATGTACTCTAATGCAAGAAACATGTTTCTCTAAGTGGTGGAGAAATGTACTCTAATGCAAGAAACATGTTTCATGGTATATTGCTCTCTTTCTCTCTTTCCCAATCTCTTCTTAATAGCTATCTTATAGAGGGAACAGAATCCAGAAGCTGCTAAATACAACTTTCACCAACTCTATCGATAGTTTAAGTACTTCTAGAGGGTCACAAGTGCTCTCTCTGCTCTGTCGGTCATTCATGGCTTTTTGTAGTTAATTCAACAGCTGATTTTTAGAAGATCCATCCATGATTATATAACAAAAGATATACAGAAGCAGCTTTTGAACTCACTATTCTATTCACGGAAATAAAGAACCACCAACTAAGCCTGTAGTTCTTATTTTAGGCACAGATTATGTTTATTCAATCTGTAGATTACCGAATGGGCAATGCATCAGAAGGCTGTAGATGCCACTAGAGGTCTTTTTTTTGTCGTCTGCGCTCAGTCATTACTGACCCTGCAGTGACTGCTTTGGACGAGTCCTTTGCAGTTTTCAAGGCAATTGTTTTGGAAGCGGTTTGCCAGAGCCTCCTTCCTAGAGCAGAGCCCAGCTGGCGAGCGCAGGAGGCGGGGTTTCCGTTGCTTTGCGCCCTTTTCGGGCACGCGCGGTTTTTTGCGCTTACCGGCAACTGCTCCCAACTCCTTTTTGCAAGGCGCCGCCAGCATTTTTCCTCCCACCGGAGTGAGAGTCCCCATTTATCTACTCACGTGAGTTTTCGAACTGTTGGGTTGACAGGAGCTGGGGAGGAAACAGGAGCTCACCCTGTTTAGCACGAAGGCTGGACTCGAACCGCTGAAGCATCGACCATTTCTGGCCGGCAACTTTGAGCGTCATTAAGCCGCTCTGCCACCTAGACACTCACAAACTGGTGTGAATGTTTATGAGGTCATAATTGGCTTTTCAATCGAATGGCTGGTTTTTCTGGCAGTTTTAGCTTGCCTCAGGAAGACTATCCCTGCCCCTCCAAAGGACAAATGCTCTATTTTCTGTAACATTATCAAGCTTCGTGGAACTAGAAGGGCATCTAATACAATCTCCTGTTTTGATAGGTGGATAATCCTCACAATTCAGGTTGGCCATGAAGAATACAGCTCTTTTTAAGAATCAGGGGCATATTCAAAAGACGAATGAGTCACCAATATTTTGCAGACTACAATCCAGAGCTAGTCAAAATAAAAAGAATGCCAGGGATCCATAAACACAGGCAAGGCAAGCAGTGCTATATCAACATGTACAGTACCGACAGGAGGCCTGGATTACTCAAGGCTCATTTAATTTGGCCAATCCCACAGATTCTCAGTGGAGATTCACTGACCCCTGCCATTCATTGCAATATTACTTACAGTTAGTTTTGGTCCATAAATTACCAAATACATCTGCAATCTACTGCTTTCTATTTTTTACTTTAACTGCTGGATTTTCTATTTCCAAAAAAGGGGAGGCCAACAAATATTGGCCTTTTTCTACTTCCTAGCAAATTTTGGTGCAGGTTAATGCTACTTTTGTACCTGATAGGATGCCTTTGAATGTCTGCAATTTATTTTCACACACCATCTGAAGCCTGGTGCAGACACAATCTAAACACAGTCCATATTTTATTTACCCTGGTTTTTTTTCCTTGGATTTTTAACCATTATATCTCATGAGCAATTCTTGGAAACTCAAAAGCTGGCAAACTATTTTGTGTACCTTGAGGACTGCTTTAATATGACAAGTTTATTTTCAGATGCATTTTTGATGTGTTCCAATTATCATCTTCTGTCCAAGGACATGTCTTAGCCTAAGTTTGCCTAAGTTGACATCTTCAGATCTTTTCATGTTGTTTGCTTCAGTTAGCTCTTGGAACCTGGATTTGCTTTTTCTTCATCTATGGGACAATCAGGATTGTCCTGTCCGCGTATTGCCAGGAATGAATATCTCAGCCCTCCTGCCATGCTAGAGGAGGAAAGAAAAGAACAGACACAGTCACAAAACTATTATCTCTGTTGAGACTGTGGTATGCTTTCAAAACTCACTTACCTGATATTGAGTCCAATGAAGTTCAACATATTAAACATGTAATCTCCACCAAACAGCATGCCAATATAAGCAATGGACACATTCTATAAAGAAAAAGCAGTGTGTGTAATTGCTACAGATACCCACTATGGTAAGCTATAAAGCATGGTTAGCACAAATACATCCACTGACTTCTCTCTCCTGAGGGGCTTGGCTACTGAATCACAATTCCTCATTTCTTTATTGTTAATGAGAACATTTGAACCTAGAACATTTGCTACTCCTATCTACAATTAAATATAAAAAGTAACCATGGCTTGCTTATACCTACTTTCAATGTTTCGTCCCATATGAAAGCAGCATGTGCTGCATTGGGTAACACACTTGTAAACAAGCAACAGATGAGTGAATTGGTAGAGAAAGAGGCACTAGGTACATTGCTACATACCAAGCCTGGTGGTTTACCATGTCATGCAAATCTTATCTCAGTATCCTAATAGAACATAAGGCAAGAACTATGAAGGAACAACCCTGATCTTGCATGATTTCATGGGTAGCGGAAGATGGAAAGTACAGTCAGGTCCAGAAATATTGGGACATCGACACAATTCTAACATCTTTGGCTCTATACACCACCACAATGGATTTGGAATGAAACAAACACAATGTGCTTTAACTGCAGACTGTCAGCTTTAACTTGAGGGTATGTACATCCAACTCAGGTGAACGGTGTAGGAATTACAACAGTTTGCATATGTGCCTCCCACTTGTTAAGGGACCAAAAGTAATGGGACAGAATAATAATCATAAATCAAACTTTCCCTTTTTAATACTTGGTTGCAAATCCGTTGCAGTCAATCACAGCCTGAAGCCTGGAACGCATAGACATCACCAGACGCTGGGTTTCATCCCTGGTGATGCTCTGCCAGGCCTCTACTGCAACTGTCTTCAGTTCCTGCTTGTTCTTGGGGCATTTTCCCTTCAGTTTTGTCTTCAGCAAGTGAAATGCATGCTCAATGGGATTCAGGTCAGATGATTGACTTGGCCATTGCATAACATTCCACTTCTGTCCCTTCAAAAACTCTTTGGTTGCTTTTGCAGTATGCTTTGGGTCATTGTCCATCTGTACTGTGAAGCGCCGTCCAATGAGTTCTGCAGCATTTGGCTGAATGTGAGCAGATAATATTGCCCGAAACACTGCAGAAGTCATCCTGCTGCATTTGTCAGCAGTCACATCATCAATAAATACAAGAGAACCAGTTCCATTGGCAGCCATACATGCCCACGCCATGACACTACCACCACCATGCTTCACTGATGAGGTGGTATGCTTAGGATCACGAGCAGTTCCTTTCCTTCTCCATACTCTTCTCTTCCCATCACTCTGGTACAAGTTGATCTTGGTCTCATCTGTCCATAGGATGTTGTTCCAGAACTGTGAAGGCTTTTTTAGATGTCGTTTGGCAAACTCTAATTTGGCCTTCCTGTGTTTGAGGCTCACCAATGGTTTACATCTTGTGGTGAACCCTCTGTATTCACTCTGGTGAAGTCTTCTTTTGATTGTTGACTTTGACACACATACACCTACCTCCTGGAGAGTGTTCTTGATCTGGCCAACTGTTGTGAAGGGTGTTTTCTTCACCAGGGAAAGGATTCTTTGGTCATCCACCACAGTTGTTTTCCGTTGACTCCCGGGTCTTTTGGTGTTGCTGAGCTCACTGGTGCGTTCCTTCTTTTTGAGAATGTTCCAAACAGTTGTTTTGGCCACGCCTAATGTTCTTGCTATCTCTCTGATGGGTTTGTCTTGTTTTTTCAGCCTAATGATGGCTTGCTTCACTGATAGTGACAGCTCTTTGGATCTCATCTTGAGAGTTGACAGCAACAGATTCCAAATGCAAATAGCACACTTGAAATGAACTCTGGGCCTTTTATCTGCACATTGTAATTGGGGTACTCAGGGAATATCACACACCTGGCCATGGAACAGCTGAGAAGCCAATTGTCCCATTACTTTTGGTCCCTTAACAAGTGGGAGGCACATATGCAAACTGTTGTAATTCCTACACCGTTAACCTGAGTTGGATGTACATACCCTCAAATTAAAGCTGACAGTCTGCAGTTACGGCACATTGTGTTTGTTTCATTCCAAATCCATTGTGGTGGTGTATAGAGCCAAAGATGTTAGAATTGTGTCGATGTCCCAATATTTCTGGACCTGACTGTACATCATGCTATTCTGTCCTGAGCCCCCTTCAGTCATTTATCTGAACAACTGAGAGCTTGAAAGTAAGTAAAGGATGGGGCCATGCATGCAGCCTGACTCCTATTCTCTCTAACCTCTGTGCGTTGAACCAAGAGACTCATATTTCTTTGAACGTAAATATATCTCACCACATATTTCTTTGAATGTAAGTATAGTCATATTTCTTGAATGTAAGTATATCTTACCACGATCTGCTACTTGTGCCCACGCTGTCCTCTATCTATTTTCAAGCCCTTATGCCTTGAAGAGGGACCCTACTTTTACTTGATACATCTCTTGATGTTCTTGGAAAAACTAAAAATGACTCTGCAAGTAACATTTGTCTGAACATAATTGGATGAATTATTCCTGGCCTCTTTAGAAATCTAAGGATCTTCACATTTTTCTATGTTCCCAATACTCATGTTAGGAAAAGTTTTACAAAAACTGCTACCAAGACATTCATATAGATGAGATACAGGTTAAAACTGTAATCAAGACACGGGATTATCTTTTGCAGGTGGTTTTAACACTGGCTGGGTTCATACATCACACATGTAATTATTAACCATGGTTTATAGGTTAACAATCCTTAGCAACCCCGCTCAGACATACACTATGATATACAACACTAAATAACTAGATTCATACATCATACTAAAGCCAAAGCAAACAATCCACATTGATGGTTTGGTGTAATGTGTGTACTCAGCTACTGTTACCCAATATCAACTCCCTTTGGTTACTTACTTTTATAGCACCAACCACTGCAGTTGTTAGAGCAGAATTATAATGGCTGCAGAGAACTGTAGAATACATCAGAAGAAACCTACCATTAAAAATAAGAAGGAATGCATTATTTGGTTTCCTGCTTTTTATCAAATAAACAAATTATAAATGCCATAATTCTACATCGATATTCACTGCCCTATTTTATGCAGAGTTTCAGTATTTAAAACAGCCTAAGGATAACCTAAAACCAGCTACATTTGAAGATCTAATATAAAATTAGGCAAACTAAAACTGAGCTCCTACTGATTCCACCATTTTCACAAGGCAACAAGTATCCTCTGGAAACTATCACCTGATCTGCAGGATTTAAATGTGCCAAATTATCAAAGGACTCCTGCTCTCGTTCTTTTGAAGTAGTCAATGAAAGTGACAGAAAGAAAGCAATGCTGAGAAAGAATCTAAGAGTACGTGGAAGTTTTTTGCTCCTTAATAAAAGAGATGGTTCTCAAGATGTGGTGCAGCGTGATACAAAAGACAGACAATGAGAACACTGCACGAATCAACTGGATCTCCCTTCTTCTTATGTTGTTGCTTTCATTTTTAGTGTTATCTCATTTGCTAATTATACAGAAGGAGCAGGATTTGCAAGATGCAAACCTATGCCACTCATTACTTGATTATTTGTCCAAGATTTCTTACCCCAGCACACAAGAAAGAAGAAACTGAAAGATAAAAAAAACATTTGTCCACTGCTTGAAATTGGTGGCCTGTACAAATAAAAAAGATAAGATTTTAGGTATAGTTTAGATAAATTCACAATTTATTTATTGAAAAATCCAAAAATCCAGGAGGAGAGGCTTCTCTGCCATTAACCCCGCCCTTTGGAATATTCTCCCCCCAGAGGTGCAGCAGGCCCCTACCCTCCCGGCTTTCCGGAAAGAATTAAAGACCAGGCTCTGCCAATTTGCATGGGGTCTTTACCCAATCCTGGGGGTGGCTGGCACCTTGATGATGTTCCCTGAGTGACTGCCAATTTTATATCTATCCTTGGATCTATTTATTTTCTATTTATTAAGTTTATTGTATATTGTTATTTTAATTGATTTTAACCAGGGGTCCTCAAACTTTTTAAATAGGGGGCCAGTTCACGGTCCCTCAGAATGTTGGTGGGCTGGACTATAGTTTGAAAAAAACATGAACAAATTCCTATGCACATAGAGGATCCCTCCTGCGGAGTATGAGGAGAGGAGGAGAGCCGCCGGATCCAGCATACCTGTCATGTAGAATAGTCTGGCTCTGCGATCTCCCTCCTCGTGCATCGCCTGCAGCTCCCGACACAGCCCCGACACTTCCGCTTCTGACAGACAGCAGTGGCGGCCAATCAGGTGGGCGGGCTGGATAAATGACCCTGGTGGGCCGTATCCGGCCCGTGGGCCGTACTTTGAGAACCCCTGATTTTAACCATTTTGTAAACCGCCCACAGTTGTTTCAACGAGATGGGCAGTGACAAATTTGTTATACACACACACACACACACACACACACAATGTGTGTGTGTGTGTGTGTGTAAAATTCACAAAGATAATTGAATCTAAGAAAAAAAATCCTTTACTCAGTTGTATCTACCTGAACTTTAGAAACCACACCAAGTGTTTGTTCTGCTGAGGTTCTAAAGATATTGTTAAGATCCCTATCAACATGTCATGGATGGAAGACACCATTTGCACATCCATTTGACTTTCATCCATGCGGTCAGGACACATTTTATCTACATATACGATTTTAGATCATACAGCAAGGTTTATCATTCTGCATAATGAAGACACATAAAACAGAGAATGCTAGGCACTGCTTCATAGTTACAGAATTCCTTTTCCTTGTAAATTACTAATTATTGATTTTGGGTATTTTCTCTCTCTCTCTGAATTGTCAAGAAGCATGCATGCAGATTCCCACAGTCTTCGCAAGTAGCCATTAAGGACACAAGGCATTGGAGGGTTTAGGTAATGCCCAACAATATTAATTTAGGGAAGAGAGAGAGGGTATAGACCTTCCTTCCAGGAGTTCTCCCTGCAAACCCTCCCCCCCAAAAACAAACAGAGGGAGCCATTTAAAAGACACATAATGTATGAAGGTTCTGAGGGAAAAATAGCTCTTCTTGATCAACACCATATAACAGCCAGGATAACTTGAACTTTTAGGACAGATAAAGATTTTGGAGGAATAATATTCCCCATGAATCTCCTATTCTGTTCCTAACTCACCAGAATGAGGTTTCATATCTGATACTACACCATTACTTGCAATAACTCCAATGTTATAAAATCAGTCACCTTTTAGGGGGTGAAATCCTAAATTTTTGCTTCATGAGCAAAAGGATCCAAGACTCCTACCATTCAAGGAATAGAAATGTAGGACCCAAACCAATAAAAGCATTATTGTACCTGGTTGGTTCCTAAGCTCTACTTACCTGCTGGAAATCTCCAGTGAAGAAACTGATGAGAACTGTAGGAATTACCATAAAGCAGGCATTATAAAAAATTACTCCATATCTTCCCAGCTCCTGTATAAACAGATATATCTGTTAAAAAAAACTGGTAGAGGATTACTTGTGAGTGCCTGGAGGATTAAGCATTGAAATATCTATGGTAGCATAGATAGAAACCAGTGAATGAAATGATACATCTTGAAGATTCTGTTTGAAAGACCTGTAAGCCAGGATAATATAAGCTGTTTACCAAATAAGATTCTATGTGGAAAAATGTTTGGGGGAACAATAGGATGGTAATGACTGAACTGGTTATGCTTAACCAAAATAGAACAAGGAGCCAGTGGCATGAATCTTCTGAAATAAAGGTCTAGCCAGGTGGAAGGTAATATGTAGGGCCAGAAGCATGGGGTACAACTATCAGAGTCTGGAACAGCAACTGGCTTAAAACAGGGTTGCAAAACCTTTTTCAAACCAATGATGAAACTTGAGTCCTTGACTGTCAAGCTTAGATCACACTCCTGAAAGCTAGCTCAGGCAGAACAAAACTTAATTTGATTTACATTTAAATTCAGTTAAAATTACATTAATTAAATACAATTTCAAGAAATACAGGTGCATCAAATACCTGCATGTACTTACATGTACTAATTTTCCCTTTAAAATGTCAATTTGTCAACTACTTTTTAAAGCCCTGAGATCATAGGTTATATACTACTCACTTATAAGAAGCAGAGCAATCAGCTACAGAACTATTTTTTTTAGTTGACAGAATATCAAGATTTAAGATTTAAGAGTGGATGTTTTATGACCTTCTGAAAGGAGGCATATAAAAGGTGGTCTACAAATAATTTTTTAAAAAACCCATATATTCCACTACACCAGCCATTTTATGGGTATTAAGAAAATTAAATGACACCTAAACTTTAAGCTGACTTTGAAATCTACTTTTCCAGACTTGATGGAAGCTGCTTATGAAAACTACATATAAAATTACAGAAAACTCTGTGTTTAAAAAATGCAAAGAAGAACACATAAAATCTCTGCATAGTTACCTTAGGGTCAATTTTTTGTTTGGTATAAACACCATTTGCTGCTGTGAAGACATCATTCAGCAAAACAGAAGCATAGCCTTCCAAGCTGAAAGCTAAATCTGATCTGGAAAACAAAATATGGAAAGATAGACTAATTTAAATAGGCAGAACATACAGAGCTTTCTTTGTGCAGGGACGTAGTCTGTCTGCTCTCCAAATTGTGTCCATATTACAAATCAGTGAACAACAGATAAATATGTTAAAAACTCTGGGAAAAAAATCCCTCTAGTCTTGTTTATTTAACGAATAAAGTATTGAGAAAATCCAAAGCTTACATTAAAGTCACTTGGTCATTTTATAAAATATAATATATATAAGTGGGTTTGCCATTTAAAGTATATTTACAGTGTAAGAGTTTATTCAGAGAACAATTACACTCAGTCTAAAATATTTTGATGGAATTGTTGAAATTACAGTGGGATAAGACGTGGGCTATACCTAATAGAGAGAAATTTTCACAGAATCTTACCATATGAGCACAAAACATACACATACGCAACAAGAAATAATAATATTATAGTCCTTACAATATGTGTTTCATATTCAAGTGTTTTGAAAATATACTTGCTCTGTTTGGCAGGAAATGATTAGAAGCTGTAATTCTCCCAGGCCTCTGTTATTACAGGTAGTCCTCGACTTACCACCACAACACGGACTGGAAAATTCATTGTTAAGTGGTGCAGTCATTAAATGAGGTATCACATGACCGCACCAATTTTATGACCTTTTTGCTACGGTCGTTAAGCAAATCACTGCAGTCATTAAGTGAGACATCACGTGACCACGACTTGCAACCTTCCCAGCCAGTTTCCCCATTGGCTTTGCTTGTCGGAAGCCAGCTGGGAAGGTCACAAATGGCGATCATGTGACTGCAGGACATTGCAACCGTTGTAAATGCGCGATGGTTGCCAAGTGCCTGAATCACAATCGCATGACCATGGAGACACTGCAATGGTCGCAAGTGCGAGATCCAGTTGTAAGTCACTTTTTCAGCACCGTCATAACTTTGAACGGTTGCTAAAGGAATGGTTGTAAGTTGAGGACTACCTATAATACTCCCCATTCTACTAGGACACTTTTATCACACAATATAATGCATGATTTATTGTGAGACCTTCAGTATGATTAACTATGGACTCAGGCCATTTTGATTCCACTAATTAACTCACTCCATCATCCTCCCTTTGTAAGCGATGAACTGGAATAATTCCCCCACCTCACTTCCAAATTCTGAATTCATGTGCAATAGTCACATCAAGTCATTTTGGATCATTTTTGTCTATGGAAAGAATTTCAATTGCATGTTAGTTATTGTGTTTTGCAGCACAAAGTCAGGATCCTTTGCAGATAAATTCCAGATCACTTTCATTGCTGATCTAGAGCACCTTTCCATTCCAATGTTCTCTGAATGTGCTATGATTCTATCTCCTGGAACTCCCAGCCAGCTGGCCATGCTAGCTAGGAATACTGGGAGTTGAAATGCCACCTATTTTTAAGGCACTAGGTTGGGGAAGACTGCTACAGAAGACTGCAGTGTACAAATATTTTACAGTAGCTACTCATTCTTCCAAATAATGACCTACAAAGGAATACTCTTCTTCACAGATGTCAAGATACAAAGATGCAGTTCTAAAGGAAACTTTAAAATCTTACCCTGCTGCTATGAAGGCCCCCAAAATGACTGCAAACACGCTGATTATAATGCTCAAAGAAAAGCGTTTCCTGTAAAAATAAATGATATCCCTCTAAATGTATATTCAGGAATTAAGACAAGAAGATTCCAGAATGAGTGAGAGTTATTTGTTTTACTTGATCCATAGGAAAAAAAAAGTCACATTTTCATCCCAAAGGATTTGAAGGCCTCCTTTAAAGGGCCTTAATTCAAAGGCAGAACCTTCTCTGCATCTAGAAGGTCCAAATACAATTCTTGATATCTCCAGAAAGAGTTGGGAAAATTCTTTGTTCCAAAAACATAGAACTGTCAATAAGAACTGGACTAGACAGTACAGAACTATATGGCCCAATGGCCCAATCTGGTATAAAACAGCTGCCTATAAATCTATCCTCATTCACTAACTAATTGGTCAATCAAAGCCAGTATTTACTTTTACACCCTTCTAGAGGTTAAGCGGTGATGTGGAACAACTTACTCCACAAATGCTATCAAATTCTAAGAAGAGAAAAACATTGTTTTTCCAAAAAACCCCCAGAACATTCATATATCTCACAAACTCTAGTTACAGGGAAAGTACTGAAGTTTCTAAAATGCAGCATTAAGAAAAAGATAGAAGAGGAAGACAAGGAACACCTTGTGTTCAGCAGCAGAAGAAATAGGAGCAGGGGGCAGGGTTATTAGATCTTGGCTTCAAAAACACAGACAATCACTAGATGGAAGCAAAGACGTACAGAAAACTCTTTGCCCTCTAGGGGTCATCCGAATTTTGGCAGTCCAGAACTGGCAGGATGAGGATAGGAAAGACACAAGGTAAAGGGAAGGAAACAAAGAAGGCAGCCAAACAGAAATCGGGAAAACACTGGCTTATGAAGAAATGGTGAAAGGAAGAGCCAAGAGAAAGGATGGGCTTGACGAACTACAGAGAGTGAGAAGACACTGGACATAAAGTGAGAAGAGCTGCCTTGAGCTGAAACTACAACCTAAATCTTTGGCCCCAGATTTCTACTATTCATATAATGGAATTTATTTGCCCCTGCAAATTTTAAAGCAGTCCAAATTGTCTCTTCAAATTCTTCTTAGTCAACAAAATATGTTGTATCATTATGTCACCTGATAAGCCATTCTGGTATTTCAGAAATGAGAGGCAAATACTCACCCAAGAATAATAACTTCCAGCAGTAATGTAAGAGGAATGGTAAACTTCCTCAGGACTGTAAACATTGGCAAACTGTATTTAAAGAGAGAGAGAGTGACAGGCCGTGTCAGTGGCAAACTCCTTTATGAATGCTTATCTATCTCCACTACTGAGTTCATCCTCAGCTTTGACTGTCATTAAGAATGTGCCTAAATAAATTTTCGGTTGCACAGCCAAATGTCAGTCTGACACCAAAGAATGATTAGACAGTAGAACAGTTGGAAGTGAGAATTTAAAAAAAAAAAACCTTGGCATCTGTATGGTACAATCTGTTTTCATTAATTTCCTCTTAACTGGATTAGAAAACAGTTATCGAGAAATCAGCAATATGGTATTCTCCATGAGCAGCTGTTTATATGCTGAGAATCAAGGAAACTATGGAAAAGGTTTTGGTAGGCCAGGTTAGAAACTAATAAATAGTCTTCTCTAACCTTGACTGGAAGCCTCCATGCTGGGAAGGGCTCCTACATGATCACTAAGGTTGAGCTGCATAACCCTTTCCATATTAACACAGAAGAATGTCCCAACATTACTGTACTAGATTAATAGATAATTACAAATCCATAGGGTGTCTAAGTCAAATGCAAATTCCAAATACCTTATTCTTAGCTCCAAAAACCCAAGGCAAAATATTATTTAATAATTGGCTGGAAGACAAAACAAGCACACATGCCTACAGTGAATACACTAGTGTGTTTCCTTCAGGGTGTGAAATGATCAGTGCATGCATTTCTGCTCGCCCAGGAGTAAAGGCTAGCAACCTTTTCAGATATCTCCACACAACTGTATGCAATGTTGCAGACATCAAACAAATAATTCTGGCAAAAGCTTGTGAGATCAGCAAATATGAGTGTTGTGCATGTCTTAGAACCCTAAATACCAAGTTACTTGCTCAAAAGCATTGCTTTAGGTATTGTTCCTTGATGTACTTACGGAGATATCTAAATTTGTACATTGTGATTCACCTACAAATCTGTTAAGCACTGGGATATCACTGGAGTACCAGATGAAAAATAAAACTATTACGTGATATGCAATTATCTATTCAGGCAACAGACTGCCCAAGCAATGCATTTTAACTACCCACCCAACTTCTCACACAATGGCCCACTGTCTGAAACTCTGATCCATGTTCATTTTCAGCAGTCATAGATCAAGGACGTATCTATCCCCAAAAGGCAAGGAGGAAAATATCAAAACATGTGGATAGAAAGTAGAATGGCTAGTTGTATACTCTCTTTGTGAAGAAAAGGTATTAGTATTTCTTAAGCCCAGCACTTACCTTGTAAACAGATTTTACACACTGAAATGTCCAAAGCAATGCTTTGGCTTGATGAGGATGCTTTCATGCAAAAATATAGTCCATCTTTAACAGTCTTGGATAAAAGTCTGAAATTTACAAAGGGTTAAATAAAAGGAAACTATCAGTTTAAGTCTACCACCTGGATTTTACTGTACCTTAGCTTGCCTATGCTTGATAATCCACTTATATGATTTCCAACATAAATCAGAGGAAGTGGAAACAGCTGTAATAAAATAAATGCATCATTCAGATTATGCTGTTTCACTCCACTCTGGAAAAAATCTATTCAAACTAATTCATAAATCATCTACCGTTGAAACAGACATACAAAGTAACAGGCTTTAGCCTCGGGATCTCCTGGTGATCTCCCATCCGAGCACTAACAAACCCTGCATTATTTTATGAGATAAACCAAGTTTGGCTAAGCTACCACCTACTGAGAGCAATGGAATTTTCTAATATTTATTATTATTATTAATCAAATTTATACGCTGCCCGTCTCACTGTATAAGTGGCTCTAGGCAGCTTATCATAAACATCTTGGCTCTGTGAGATTGATCTAGAATCAAAACCTTCAGGAGCTGAGATGTTAGATTAGCAGAGGTTTTTTTTCCCAAACAATTTATCTGGAGACCCCACTCTATCCCAAGCCCCACAATCTGCAATATTTTGTGGGTCTGATCTTTATTCAGAAACAACTGTCACTGGACAATTCACATACATAATCTGTAAAGCTTTAGCAACTGAGTTGTATATCACTGGGTTTATTTTAGGAAGGATGTAGGATGGAAAACAATGAACATGTGGGAAGAATCTAGCAATTCTACCATGCAAATTCCAGGTAAGGGTAAAATGAGTGGCAGTGACTTCTTTATGTAGAGAGGTTGCAAGTGTCAGAAAGTAAACACTGGATCCAACCAAGAAGCAAGGAGACTGATTCAAGGACAGGCCTTTACAACAAATACTGTCTCCTTTGAAGCTTCAGTCAGTCAAATAATTAGATCCACTTACAACTGAAGGGATAAGCCATCTTGCAGTAGGAATGCCTGTCCTTTGGTCTCTCCCTCCCCTTGGCAAGCGCTGGCTCCCTTGCTGTCCAGCTGGCATCCCTTTTAGAGGGAAGAGCCTAGTTCTCGGTCAAGGAAGGGAGCTGTTCCAAGGCCAGGCCTCTTTGAGGAGTCAGGAGAGTTTGACAGGTGGGAGCAGATAAGGCCCGCAGCTGCTTCTTCGGCCTTTTGCGTTCTTTCAGCTTGTGCTCATCTCTCCATCTTCCTTTGTCTCCCTCCCCAAAAGGGCCCCCACCCCACTCTCAGTCTTTAAGCACTTATGCACTGCCTGCAAACAGTCCTTGGTGATGAGGGTTACTTCCCTTCACCATAAAATGGCATCTTGGCTTTAGTCAATTTGTGCCTTGGACAAAAACAGCCAGGGCATCCATGGGGGGGGGGGAGGTCAGAAAAGTCAAATGGCTGACATGACTGCAGCCCCGCTTCCCTTTACATACATGCAGTGTGTGTGATGCACATTTAAAAGAGGTGGGGCTTTAATCCACTGGTTGTGCCTGCTCTGTTTGTTTGTTTTTACCCACCCCAACAGATGCCCCTGGAGTCAGCTACTGTTGGATTAGTACTGGATTTCAATTAATTAGGTTACAGATGTACCTTAAGCCTTGTTTCTCCCCACCCCAAAATCAGATGGATTTTTCCCATTGGGGGGATTTTAAGGGGCACAAAGGGTGCCACAAGCCTCTGCAATTTTGTTGGTTATACCCACTCACACGGATGTGGAAACTGCAGCTCTCCCACCTCAATGATGCAACTTTCCCAGCCATGACCCTCTGTCTGAGACAGGGCCACAAGGGAAAACACAGTCCCAGGCTGAAACAGGTCACCTACCCATTGCTTTTTTAATGGCTTGCTGAATAAACCTCAACGGCCAACAAAGTAAGCTATGATTTCTATGGTTTTGGCTTTAAAAAATGTGTGACTCCAATCACAGTGGCACCGTTGAGGATGACTTTTCAGCATTATTACTATAACTCACTTACCGTGCACAGCTAGAGCAGGAATTGACAACTGTTTAGTGACCAATTTAGCTCTAATTTGGTGGCTGGAGACTGAGATGTCTAAATGAAATGGACTGGTCAGAAGTCAACATAACATGTGAAAATCAAAATACTTAAGTTACCCTACATATTTCCATAACTGTTACAGGGAAATGCTGATGAACAACATGGAGAAACATTGTTGACTTACTCTGAGTAGCTGAATTCTCTAATAAAGTAGATAACATTAGGGAAAAATGCAGTATAGCTACCAATTAACCTTAGAGTAGCAATGCCCTGATGTTTTGTCGTGCAAGCACAACACTGGATCACTTGCATGCGCCAACAGAATTTAGGAACATTCTTTTCACTTTGTCATATTAAAACACACGCAAGGAATTAGTCATTCTTACCTTTTTAGGGATGCTTTTGTCAAGATCAGGGAAATGAATGATTTTATTTAATTTTGACACATATAAGACGAGAATAGTGGTTACCATCTAAAAGGGAGAGAAAACAATCACACACAGCAGCAAAATATCATTTCCAATATGCATCTGGGGTGGACTACTGGTCTTACACTGCTGGTCTGAAGAAGACCCGTATTGCATTCTCTTTTTAATGATCCCAACAGGCTTGTGAATTACGCCAGTGAACACAGAACCCCAACTTGACCTGGATGGTGTTTTCAAACATTTTTGTGTCCCCCCCCCCACCATGGTGATTACCAAAAATTAGCAGCATGCTTCAAAATATAAATCCTAAAGTAGCATTGTTTAAAAAGAGAGATAAAATCCCCTCTCCCAAGGAACATCTTGGACTTGCTCATTTTGTATCATGATGCCCACCTGTGTCTCTGAGCCTCCAAAATACTACCTGTAGTTTCAGTCACCAGAAGATGACCCATCCCTGTTACAATCCTACTTTATAAAAACCCTTGAGATAGGCATCAGCAAACAGAACAATCTCAAGAGGAAGCAAATGATCTGCATTTCATCCTTCAACCACTGGAAAACCTGTATTTGTAAATTCGAATATTTATCATTTAATCTCTTTTATCTCTGAACATACCTGTCCTACTCCAAGAAACACTGGAGACGGGAATCTAGAAAGAAAAAAAAAGTGACATTTATTTATGCATGCACATGTTTGTGTGAGAGTCTGTGTGTGTGTATGAATGTGTGTGTGTATACATACACACATGAATGATTCCATTGTATATTTCAGCTTACAAAGAAAGGGCATATATATGCAAACATGCACATATCAGAAGCTATCAAAATGGCAATTGTGAAAACTCTGCAACTTGCTTAGACAAAAAAATAAACTGATGGGTTCAAAAGTTAAATCATAAAGGCTAATGCAAATTAATATTGGGGTAGTTATGGTGAAAATATGAAAACTGTTGGTTCTCCAATGCAATACAGTCATGTATGGATTACTTGTGTGTAATGCAATCCTCAACATACATTATGGAAGCAAATCAAGCCCATATCTCCAATTATATACAACATTAACAAAATAAGATACAGAATATACAAAAAGGGTTGGTGGATACCAAGGCTATACAAGACCATACAATAAAAACAGCCATAAAATGGCAGGAATAGCACACCAAACCTGCAAGAGAAGTGTCAGACTACAAAGTGATAGGTGTTCCCTAACAACCAGGATAGAAAGCCAGTAACATGCATGCTTGTTGCTAATCAATTCTAAGGGTCTGTCTTGCAAAGAAGCTACTCTACTCTGTTCTATGCATGTGCCATTCTACAGACCTGTTTCCTTATGCCGGTGTTGTCCAAACTTGGCCACTTCGAGTGGACTTCAACTCCCAGAATTCCCCAGCCAGCATGGCTTGCTAGGGAATTCTGGGAGTTGAAGTCTACTCATCTTAAAGTGGCCAAGTTTGGCCAACACTGCCTTATGCTAATCTGTTTCACTAAAGACCTGCAGGCTCTACCTGCTGGCCTAGAGCTAATACCACATTTCCCTTCCTACTGTGCTGGCCTCAAAGCCCTTCCACAGCCTAATATACAATCATGACCTGGCTGGAAATATGGCCTGGCTGGTAAGGGACTTGGGTTTTGGCCAAATAGAATCCTGACATCCAGTCTTCTCTGTTGGCTGCCAAACCTGAGGTCCTTATTCACCTGGGTTAGTTATTATCAATTCATCCTTAATTAAGGGTTAATCCTTGCTGCCCACTGCTGGGTTCAGGTTCTTAATGTGGATGGTAAGTTGGGGAGGGTCAACATGCCTGAAATGTATTCATGCAAAAAAGCCATGTTCACTCATCACAGTAAGTCATAAATCATGGATTACAACCTTGAACAACAAAATTCATGTGTTGTGCAAAGCCACCAAAATGCAATTTAGGGCTACAAGATCTGGACTGCAAGAATCAGATTAACTGCTAGATGGCCACAAAGAGTTAGAAATGTTTGTAGAGCTTGCAACCCATACATGTACATAGTTTGGTGTGATGTATGAACCCTATCTCAGTGTGCAGTTATGGCTCCAAAGATTTCTCTCGCTGCTAGCAAAATGCTGCTTCTGCTCAGAGAATAACTGCTTCCTTTGTACATCAAGACTTTTTAATGGTCCACAGATGTTCAGCTGCTATAGCCTCAATGTACAAATTCTCAACTTGTAATCTTCAAAAGTACAACACAAATTATTTTTCTCCTTCTGGCTGATCACAGGACTTTGCACCTGCATCTGAGAGATTGAGTAGCTTAGTTATCCTAGAGCAATACAAGAGCAATTAAATATCCTAGACCAATTAAAGGAATAGTAAACTGTAATCACCTTGAGGCACATTTCTTGGAAAAGATCTTGCTTCTAGGTTACAATAATAGTAAGACTGGTAGTAAAATGGCTTAATGTTTAATTTACTGATCTAATAAAAAAATTGTAAAAATAAATGAAAACATTTATTTGAATCACAAAAGCCATTACTGTTGGCAAGGACTACAAAACTCAGGACAACCACTAAATAGCAAGAATGTTCTGTATCTCTTTACTACTGTCAGCTAAATATTACAGCCCAGATCTGGATCGTCTGGGCCTTGGCTAAACAACTGTGATTGAAGAATGCATTCCCTTATGTCCAATTCCCCTTTCTACCTGCTTCGATTGTATTATGAGCTGAGCAAGAACTTTGGAATCAAACCTTTGGAACCAGATCTTGTGTGACAACAGATGGCATTTCTTGGGCCACCAATTAAAAGCAACTTTTTAAAATGCATCGGTAAGTTTGGGAAGAGCTGAGGACATTCTTACGCCCATCGAGCTAAAGAAGTGTTTCTCTTCAAGGCAGGGCATAGAACCCCTCCAGAGAATGAGGGAGCAGAAGGACTAGCCCAAGACGCTTCAATATAGTCGATAAGAAGCGGGGTCCTGTCTGAAGGCGGGGAAGGAAGACCACGCACCATTCCAATCACGATCGCATTTGCTACAGGTCAGACGCTGGGAAAAACACCCTCCGCACAGAGAGGGACAAAGGGAAGTAAGGCGTGGCTTTGTCCCGTTGGCGGTGGGCTGATTTGGAGCCCGCCCGCAGGCTTGCGAAGCAAGTTCTTCCTCTGGTCTCACCTGTAAACTGTCAGCACTGTCTTGTTTACCAAAACGATTAAGAAAGAGCAGGTCCCGTAGAAAAGGGCGGAGAGCAGCTTGGGCAGCGGGGACTGGGCAGGGGCAAGCAACTCCTGATCCGGCTGCTTGGCTTTCATCGTTTCGCACCGGTGCATTAGGTCCCCAACTGCCGGTTCCACGAAATGACATCCCTGCCGGCCAGGCAAAGGGCAATTTCAGCCCTTCCTCGCTAAAGGAAACAAGGCCAAACAGGAAGAAGCTTGCACCCGCCTTGCCTGTCCCCACCCACTCGGTTGCAACGCCCCCTCTTTCTCCAGTTGAAATGCCTCGGAAGCTGGGCGGCCAAGGGCGAGGTTCAGGCGTCCCCCCGAACAAGTTTGCTTTATTCGGCGACTTCTGGACTCCACAGGATCGGCACGCGCTTTTTGCTCTTCTTGCTTCCCTGCCGTGTTCGAGCAAGGAGAACAAGGGGGAGCATCTAAGTCGCCATTATGGCCTGCAAGAAACCAGCTTTCTCCAGCCCAGTGTCCTCCAGCTGTGTGGCTGCTGAGAAATCTGGAAGTTGTGGTCCCAGCACACGTGGAAGATAGAAAGTTGGGAAGGTTGAGCTAGCCTAGATCACAACATTTCCCTCTTTCAGAAGAAGTGTTTCTCTCCGAATTTCATCTATCAGAGACACTGTTGTTATCTGACAGGTTCCTCCTTGTGTGCTCCCCCATCCTAAAAAGGAGATGTGACAGTTCAGGTCACCCTTCTTCTGCTAGTGATGATCTAGAACAGCTTGTTGGAAGCAAGTTGCTAGGTGGTTGCTAACAGCCACCTCTTATGTCCATGGAAAACAACAACAAAAACCTTTCTTCTACCATATAAATACTATGTTCCAGTAAATTCCCTGAGTTTGAAAAAGGCAAATAAAAGCATTTTTTGTCAGAGCAACCTCCCTGTTAGTTTCCAGTCAGGTGACTGGATGTGCAGCTATCCAGAAGTAGTTTTTAAAAATGGTCTTTTCACATCTGTTTTAATATCAAGCAAAAAAAAGGCTTTCTTTCCCATTGCAAGTACAATTAGCACAACAAAACTAGGAAGGTCATCTTATTACCAGTTACTGCTGTTAGGAAAGGCTACTACCTCCATCATCTCAGCATTTGCTAGATATATCAGAATGTCTTTTTTTACATCAGATCCCCCCTTGGTTCCACAGTTTAAACTTCTCTTCTTCTCTACCTCTTGAATGAATCACTGCAACAGTAACTATATTTTCCTCTAAGATGCTGTCAACCCTTTGAGGTAGGCCAAGTCAAGAAACAGATGCCATAGGGATTCCAGTAATGCTACTTCACTGTTGGAAGGTATATTAAGAGAATCTTGAAAGCTTGTCCAAGTTTCTTTCTGTCCCATCTTATACTAAACAAAATCAAGGCAAAAGTTTCTTTCTCACACTTCCTTCTGTTTTTGGCCTGTGCAACCTCTTCTGCAAGTCCCTCCTTAAAGTCTCACTCTTTCCTTCTCCCCTTAATGAGTCTCTCATTCTTTTCCCAAATACAGCTTTACATTCCATCCCAGAGGCTATGGCTTATGGGAGTCATTGGTTGAATCTGCACATTGTGATAAACTATAGGTATAGTTTGCATGATGATGATTCACTGAATACTGTAAATAAAAGTAGCTAGATTTAACGATGACCTTTATTTTTCTAGAATTGCATGGCTAAGGCAAGGTTGACAAATAAAAAACAATTATTTATGAAAAGATACATCCAAGTAATCAGATCTTGTTTACTGAAGTTAAAGAATCTGAGTTCAGTGAAATTTTACTTCCATTTAAATGCAGACAAGATTGCATCCATGTAACCATTTTTTCATACATAACTATTTTACCTTGCAATTGATCTGTACTAGGGGTGTATGTAGAACATGTGACCCAATTCAGTGACCCAATTATTCTACTTATTCCAGAACTAATCCAATTCAATACCTGGTTCCTGTAAGAGATTGAGAAAAAATAGAGCTCCCTAAAACAGAATTCTGTTGTCCAGTAGTTAAGTGTGAGAAAACCAAATGTACAGTCACCTGGAACTTTTTTAGGTTTTCAGCAAAATGCAACGAAACTGACAGGAAAACTATGTTAGATATAAATATGTGCTAAATTTCATAGACATAGGTACAAATGGCTTCTTTAATATAAAGAACTTCCATTGGTCCTCTTTTGCTGGGAGCAAGTAGTAAGCTTGCAGAAAGCATGTTTGATCAGTAAATGCTCTAATTCAGGGATGTGAAAATGGCAAAACACACATATAGCTTGTTTCAGGCTTTAAACATTCCAATCATTTTAGGTTCAGAGCAAAACATCTAGTGAGTTGTTTCCAGCTTGAGAAAACACTGGTTTTTTTGTCTTTAGAACAGAAAATTACTATTTGGAGCAGTATTAGTTCAAGTTTTCCAGCCATTCTTAACATGCTTTTTGGCCTTCTCATTAATATTTATGCAAGATCTTTCAAAACCTATGGAAATTTTAAAAAATTTAAAATAATCTTCATGGCCAATTTTTCTGTAGGTTGGGCAACATATCCAAGAGTCCACATAGACTATCATCCCCCCCCCCTTTTTTTAAGGTGATCCTGAGGTGGAAGAGGCTTGTTCCAAGCTTCCAAGAGCCAGAAGAGTTTTGACCCACTGAAACATAGCCAACTCGGAACATTTTGATGGAATGTTTTGTAGGACTTTCTGTTCCCAGAGGTATTTCCTGTTTTTTTGTATATCCCTAATATGATGTGCCTAAGTTTTCCTATACCATAAGCTTTTGCTATCAAAACTCTACCAGCCAGTTCTAAATACTGAAAAAATAGAATTCACTGTGTTCACCTCAAAATTTCTAAAATACCATTTTAATATTTCTAATGGCCCCTATGAGAGCCAGTTTGGTGTAGTGGTTAAGGCACTGGACTAGGAAGTGAGAGACTGAGTTCTAGTCCTGCCTTAGAGATGAAGCTAGCTGGGTGACTTTGGGCCATTCACTCTATCAGCCCTAGGAAGGAGGCAATAGCAAACCACTTCTGAAATCTTGTCAAGAAAACTGCAGGAACATGTCCAGGCAGTCGTCAGGAGTCAACAATGACTCAAAGGCGTGCGTGCACACGCACACACACACACACACAAAGGCCCCTACACCACAATGAGAATCCATGCCATTACCATGAATACAAATTTAAAATTCAGGCATTTTATTCAAAGCTTATTAGAATTACAGCATTTTAACTCATGCCAGAAGTACAGTTTAATCATACACAGCAGAGAATTCTTGAACGTTCACTTTTTAAAACCTAACTTTTTACAAATGGTTATCTGGAGTTTTTTTTCCCCAAAGATGTATTTTATACATAATTGGTAAAGCAGCTTGATATGCCTATAGCTAGGCAAAATGTGTTTTAAGTAAATACATATTTTCAATATGCATTCAGTGTAAATAAAATATTGGATTGGGGGAAAATATTTGTGCATCATCAAACTAGACCTTGTTTTCATAGCTAGGCAATATAAATTTACTCCTACAATGGTATCAATTGGATTCCATGAAGTGCAAATGTCTTCCTCTACTGCTAAATCAGATTCAGAGAAAGCATTAAAGTTTACATTGATTTTCTAAACAATTTAATATAACTAAGTGTAGCCCAAAAGTCAAAATTGAAGTGCTTTGTTTTAAGGATGAAGGTGTCAGAATAACCTAACAGCCCCAAAAGTAAAAAATTTGATTCAAATCTATAAACTGCACTACCTGTTTTATAGCCATTTGCCAATATTAATATGTAACTGTAGGATATATCAAAATATATCTGGAACTAGGAAGAAATTCCATCCAGTACTGGACTGGATATTGAAAAAAATTATTTGGATAAAGATCAATGATTTCATATACTTATGCCAGAAGCCTTTACTCTTCCTAAAATGAGAATTATGTTAGCCTATAATGCACTTGTACTCATTTTGCGTACAGACAGCTAGCAAGGCACACATCTGGCATATGATAAATTACTTAAAACTATTTCTAATGTATTCTGCTAACTTTTGTTTTCTTTTCAGTGATCGAAACTACTAAGTGCTGTACTATATCTTCACTTATGGAAAGAATACAGCCTAAACATCCCACACTTGTAACTACTGCTGAAAGCTACAATTAGTGAAAACAAACTTGGCTTGTAAGTTTCAGGTTAAGTAATAAGGTGGTATCACGCAAAAAAAAAAAAAAAAAAAAAAAAAAAAAACTATCTGCAGGAAAATGTTCTGAAGCAGTATTTTAGTGTTTGCTAGTGAAATTCTAAAATACATTTAAAATCCAACGCTACCCTGTAAATATCCCCATGAACAAAACACAAATGCCATTGTTGCAGGGTTTAAGAGCTTTGATAAAAACCCATACTTGAAGTGATGTTACCACAATGCCTAGAATTTGCAAGAGTAATCACTCAGTTATAGAAGAATCCAACAATGTGCAAATATTCCCACATTTATACTGGGAACACTAAGTGCTGCTCAGCCAAAAAGACCTTTAAGGTATCTGTCCATAAAAGCAAAGTCAGCTTCCATGTCAGCAGTCACAGAGAAGATTCTGAATGAAAATTTACCCAATTCTTCTATGTTGCCATAACATTAAGACATTCTAGCATCTGTCAGTAATATTAGATAAAATATCTTCAAAACAGCATGGGTACATCACTGATTACATCCAATTAAAAAAATCTATTATTTTTCTTTGAATGTATGTACCATTATTCCCATACAAGTTCAGAAAGTGCTTCCTGTGAGAACTGAAACAAAGAATGACTGGCGTCCCAATTTTAAACACTGTTTTTATGGAGGCAAATTTCACTGATTGCAGTGACTTACTTCCATACAACTGTGATTAAAAGCACAGCCCTAACCTTGCAAATTTAGCTTTCTGTAAAATGATCACGTTTCACACTGCATTACACAATCTCCTATTTACAAAATACTTTAAAAGCTTTACCATATAAAAAGTGCAAATCTTTTACCCTATTTTCTAGGGTACCAACATTCTTCATAAATTCTACATAATAGCAGCCTATGGAAGCCAATAAGGTGCTTAGCTTATGCCAGAAGCTAACTGGTTTAAGTAACAAAACTCAGTACAGTTTGTTAATCCTCAGCTCCAGTTCTTCTATTACTGTCGCAGTGGGGCTCCAGCCAAATTTGCAAGCTCAATGAGTGCCAGTGCCCCATGTAAGCGTTCACGCTGTTCTTGAAGGCGGCTACAAAGGGATGAATGAGCAGTATTTTTTTCCTCTTCTTCCTCATCTTCAGACTGAAGATATTCCATGGGATCTTGCTGTTCCTGGTCAGGCTTGTGAATAGATTTACTTTTCAACACAGGAGTGCGTTGTTCTCTCATTTCCCAATATCTGTTAGTAAAGATACAACTAAACATTACAAAATATTATAGCCAGCTAGTTCCTACACTAAGACAAGAATTGGTTCAGTGAAGGCAACTCCCCTCTTTCACCCCCACGGTGGTAAAGAATAGGAAGCTTTTATTAGCATCCTGGCCAGTGTTGCATGGAATACAGGACTATTGCTTAACAAGTGACTGTCCAATCTGCCTCAGTTCTTAATACTTACTTTGCCAGCCATTCAGCAACAGCTTTGTTGTCTGCAGTTTGCTTTTTGTTCAGTCTATCTGTAGGTTCTTCTCGTCTTAATTTTGCATATGGATGCTTGGGACAATGTCGGTTTGCATGTGTGAATCTGCTTATGCATCCTTAATTTAAGAAAATATCAGTCAGAAACAAAGCTATTGCATGATTGCCCATATGTTTAAAATGGTAATCTTATTTGGCTCGGAATACTAATATAAAACATAGCTAGTACGTTTTTATAAAGTAAGTGTACAACTATGGACTCAGGATTACAAGTGCTCCCCCAACTTTGGCTGCGGCCACCTTAACGTAACCAAAAGCCTTTGTTGGTTTGTAGGCTTGGATGTGATAGGGGAAATTATTATATACATTAAAAGTTATATCAACTGAATCTAATTTAATTTTACATTAAAATTAAATGAAATTTAGTTTTTGTGCTGGCTATATCCATCCTTTTGTTCTTTCCTCACGTTTTGGAGTTTGATTCCTGACATACCACTCAAAGGTCAGTTACAACCTCCGGCTCACAAGAGATCACATAGAACTGTTTTATATACCGTATTTTTCCGACTATAAGACGATACTTTTTTCTAAAATCCTTACCCTAAAAACTGAAGGGCGTCTTATTCAAGGAAGTCAGCCGAGAATCGCGGTTGCAAAACTGCCAAACTTTGTTTCTGCAGAGAGGCTTCTTCCTATTGCTAGCCTCCAATCACGAGTGAAATAGCTTGTCTCCCAAACAGACTTCCTCCAATCATGAGCCTGATGTAACTGACATCAGCTGATGCTGAACAAACCAATTAGAGGAAGGCTGTTTGCAGAGACAAGCTATCGGCAGTTTCACTCTGCTTGAATGTAATCAGTTATGCAAAAGAGCCTGGAAATAGAGCTGCAGAGAGACGGTTTGGACCTCCTCCCACCAAGTGTATCAGGTAAATGTTAACTAATTACTAAATAAAAATGTGTTCTGCACTACCTTTAAAATACTGATTTTTTAATTTTGGGCTGGAAAAGTGGGGGGTGTCTTATTGTCGGAAAAATACGGTATGTAGTAGTTTTATTTTTTTATTAGTATGTTCTAATAAATAAATATGAAGCTTGTTTCCCAGCTTCTTGCGTGTAATAACATTTATATTCTCTCACATACCTAAATAAATAGAATCCTTTCTATTTCTAGGAAGGACATAGACAAATAAGTAAGGGAGATATTAGAGAGGAATTTCTCTGTCCTCCCTGGTCAGTTTATTTGATTTCTGCTGGAATACAGAAGGGTGACCTTATCCCTGAACTCTGCCCCTTGCCAACTTACTTAGTAAAAAGCTTTAAAAAATTTTTTTAACTATACTGCTTAGAAGCTATTCATGGCTAAACACAGGATACCTGGTTCTGGTAAAATAAAATAAGATGAAAACTAGGAATTTTTATTGGCATATTTTCAAGACTGTTATTCATAGCAGTTTGAGCGAAAGCAATTTCCTCATGGCTCACCATTTTCTGCACAGACAAAAGGTTTCTCTCCTGTATGGAGACGCTGATGTGTTTTAAGTTGCCCACTCTGAACAAAAGCTTTCCCACACTCTGGGTAATCACACAAATAAGGTCTTTCACCTAAGGGGGGAAAAATCATATTCTGAGCTTCTTCCAGGGATTTCTTGCATAAAATAAACTAAGTCCTTCTCAGTTTGCTAAAGTTTGCCAGAACTTGCCTGAATTATGTTATTTTTTAACTTTATTTCATTACTTTGAAAGGATGCTAAAAATTTGAGACAGCCCAGCTACAGTTTTTTGGCAAACATGCTGCTTGGCTATACTCCTTTTCTAGACAGTTTAAAAACCTTTACTGCAAAACAAACTTCCTACCAGTTTCACACCTTCTTGAAAGAAATGTTGCATTTATATACAATGTTTACTTAGGAAGGGACAAGATTCCAAATTCAGATTCAACAGATTCAACAGAATAAATTTCAAGTTAATGCATACATTTAGTTGAAACATTAAGTATATATTAAGTAAGTGAGCTGCCTAGAGTCACCCTCTGGGGGAGATGGGCGGCATATAAATTTAATAAATAAATAAATAAATAAATAAAGTACAACATTAATTCTTGTGATAGTGTTTAGAAGTATTTAGCCAGCTCCTTAATGGCTACAAATTCTAAGGAACTAAGAAGAAATTCAGTGGGATTAATGCTTCTCCCTATTAAGATAAATGGAAAAACACAATCCACACATGATACCCTAATATTTCATGGGCATCTAATAAAAACATAACACGGCTAATATAGATCTTAATCTCTTGAAGTGAAAGTCTGAGGGCTGCAGCATGTGCAGAATTAGGTTGTTGCAAAATTGCCACTGCATGACAAATCAACGTGTTGTTTATCCATTCTACTTACCAGTATGAGTTCTTTTGTGTGCCTGCAAAGACTTCTCTCGAGGGAAAACTCTGTTGCAGACATTACAACGTATTCTGCTAGATGAATGCTCTCCCTCATTTATTAGATCTCGGACTGTCTCTGCTCTTGGTCGACCTCTTCTAATCCCATCCTAGTAAATTAAAAGTGTATTATCAATCTAAAACAATGATTTCTCAAAAACTACTATACAGAGTGGGGGCAGAAAAAGGGGGGATAGGGAAGAAAGATAATTCTCATTTTCTAAGCCATAAAGAGTATTGAGCGCAACTCTAGATAGCTCATTATCTGGGATGTACTGCTAATTCAGGGGGCACTTATCTGAGGAAGGGACTGTATATATAAGTCTACTTTAGTCCTTGTGATTCTAAAGGACCTGCTGCCGCCCTCTTGGCACGGAGCTGTTTTTAATTAGGATTCTTTTACGATACTAAAAAAAAATCTCTGGTTGAAATGACACTCCTGCTTCTTGTTGCTTTCCCCGTATGTATTCAGAAGGAATTTTCAGCGGGCGGCAACTTTTAACAGCCTGTCTTAACTACCGCACATTTTAGGTTACCCTTTAGGACGAAGCGCATCCACCCAGAATGTAAGTGAGCCCCGGTAAACCAAGGGGAGGTCCCAGAATGAAGACCAGGGGAAAGAGCAGGGGGCCAAGGGCGCGGGCAGCATCACCCGCCTGGCCGGAGGACCGGGAGCACCTGGGGCGCGCTGGCGCTCGCGGCCGACATTTAAAGAAAAGTCTGTTTTTGGCGCGCGGAGGTGTCGTCATTGGGAGGGTGAATCACCCGCGGAAGTGACTTAACTGCAACCCTGAGAGACGCTCGGGAGCGAGGGGCGGGGGCCCTCGGGCTCCAAATAAGGATCCTTTTAAACTAAAGCCCTTTTCCTCAACCGTTGCTGCCCGCGCTGTCCTCCCCACACCCGGCCAGCAGCCTCTGCTTTCAACCTCGCCGCCTCCCGTGCTCGCTCACCCTCAAGTGCCCGCTGCTCCCAATGCCGCTGTCCGGGCTGCCCGCTTCTTCGTCCTCTCCGGCGGAACGCCCAACGGCACCTCGGGGCCCGCCGCCGTTGCCTCCTCCCTCGCGGAGGGGCTGAGATGCGGCGGGCGGCGGGCTGAGGGTGACGTTGTGCGCGTTCTCCCCCCAGCGCCAGGGGTAGACCATGAAGTCGCTGAAGCCCGGGCTGGTAGGGATGGGCGGCGGCGGCGCGGGGACGCGGGCGGGATCCTCGCTGCTGACGAGCGGCGGCTTGACTGGGGTGGTTTTGATGACCGAGACCAAGACGCGCTTCGGGGAGTTTCCCGAACACACGATGACGGCCGGAGGGCCTGGCCGCTCAGACATCCTGCGCCAGTCCGAGATGCTTGCTTCTTGATCCGCGGTGGTTGGTACCGCCAGCACTTCCGCGGGCGCTTCACTTGGCTTTTTCTTTGGGGGCCGAAAAGGAACGCCTCAGGTGTGCATGGCAGGAAGACTCCTTCGTGGAGATGCCAATCCCATGCAGTCTCTGCCCGGCTCTCTGAAGCAATCGCAGCTTCTCACCATCAGCAGCAGCAGCAACCCCGACCACCACTACCGAGCCCCAGACTTTCCCGCGTTACATTTCGCGCCTGGGCGGAACCAATTGTCGAGTCAGCTGTAGACGTCAGGGGAGTGACGGGCCCTTCCAGCCAATCACTAAGAAAGGCAACACCCACCCTCCTCCGTTCAAAGGCTGGACGCTTAGAAAAGAGACGCGTTGGGTGGGGCTTCGGCGTATTCGGGTTCGCCCATTGGCTAACATTTTATGACGCTAGCCAACAGAATTCGAAAGTTGTCTGGGAGGGTGGGCCGCCGGTATTCATCAAAGCCGGCCTCCATCTTTCCTCATGCGAACGGTTTGGTTATTAGCGATAGGTCCCGGCTGGAGGGAGCCGCGTCTCTTGCTGGCGGTAAAATATTCTGCAAACGTGCTTCGAAGAGAGAGGGGATGTTTAGCGTCCAGCCTTTTGCAAACACCAACTCAGCCCAGCTTCCTAGGCGCGCTGTGCGGAGCACCATCTGATCTCTTATCATGTGATGTATTTAAAGAGCAGAGTGCGGGAACGGTAAACATGAATTGCAGCTTCAGAAGCCGTTCGGTTTACGAGAAGAACCGAATACCTGAAAGACACTGGAGTTAAGTCTCCCGTCATCATAAGTATCCTGTGTAAACTATACAAATGTGCTCAGAGCTAGAAACGTGCCCATGGACCGTAAGGTTGTCTTGTCCTTGTCTAGTGCACGAAGTGAGGTGCTTGACATCATTTTGGCTCAGCTGTCCACACTTAACCTTTCTCATCCAGTCATCTAAAATGACTTTGTCCAGAATGTGTTGATATCTGAGATAAGATCTAGCTAAGCTGACATATGCCCTGGTTACATAAAAACTGGATTATTGGAATGTGTTCTATTTGGAGCTACTTTTGAAGAATTTTTGGAAACTGCGACACAGTCAGAATGAAAACAGCCTTTAAAAGGCTGGCTCTGTGCTTGCAGGATCATATTAAAATTTGCCTTGCCAACATTGCTGATTACTTACCTGTTTTGGGGCACAGTTTTTTTTAATAAACTTTGAAGCCATAAGGAGTTAGATCCTGAACATTTTATTGACACCTTTTCTCATAATAGTCTTGCTGCTCTCTAGTATTGGATGAAAATTCTTCTATTTTTTCTAACAAGATAGTAAGACTAACGCTACCTTGCTGGATGAGGCCAAAGCCCATGTTATTCCTGTATTTTATTTCTCATATTGGCCAATCATGCCTCTGGGGTGCTTGAAAGCAGAAGATGGAGACTTACCACTTGTTGCTCTCCAACTGATACTTGGAAGCATGCTGCAGAGGAGAGAAAACAGCAGCTACAACCATGTGATTGAAGTCTTGCTCCTTATGTGTGTGTATGCTCCAACCCAGGTGTAAGGATGAGTCTAACAGCTCTTGTTAGATGTTTCCTCCACAAATTTATCCAGTCACTCTCAATTATGGCACATAGCTTTTTGATGGCCATAGCCATCCACAGGTCATTGCAATGATGAAGAAATTGTGTGCATGCAGTGACATCACAATGCAAACCCCAGCCTTTTGTATTTGTATTTGATTTAAAATGCAAGTAAGTAGATCATATACTTTGTCTTGTGATGCCATGACACACATTTCCTCACTTCCTCCCCCTGGATACCTGTGTTGATGGTCTTTTGCAGCTTGTTGGACCTTTTTGTTCATGAAGGCATTTGTTTAACAAATAAATATAAAAATATATTTAATCCCCCATTTCCTTTTTTTAAAAAAAATCCCCCCCCCCTTTTTGTATTTTCATGATTCCGGTTGCAGATAACTGCTGTGAGTTGCATGTTAACCTCAGAAGGGCAGGATATAAATAATTATATAATAAAATCTCAATTTAACATGCTACATTTTAACATATTTCAGGGGTAATGGACATCCACTCCAAATTATTATTTCCATTAAAATAATTTCATTAAATAAACTAGCATTTTTAATACTTCTGGGAAGATTAAGGGAATGGGTGTGCCAGTGGGAAGATTAGAGGCAGTAAAGCCAGTGAAAAGATTGTGTTGGTGGGTACAGTCTGATATTCTGCACATGACATTGGTGCAATAGCAGTGGGAAGGTGCTTTCCTTAACTTCCATCCACAGTGC